>NC_092518.1:121540471-121820471 GCF_047511675.1 Marmota flaviventris
GCACTACTATGCCCCAGAATCTATGATGCACAAGGGATATCAACCAGAAAGGAAGAAAACATCATCCCTTTCCTCACAGTTAAGTAGGAAAAGAGAGATCATCTAATGAGGCAGAATATCAGACTATGATAAGTAGTATAATCTGAACTTAATAAGACTATTTTGGTTTTATTCCAACTATCCCAAATTTTTATTCTAGAAAACATAGTCCAGCTGAAAATACCATTACTCATGGGAGAAAGATCAATTTCAAAAGAAATAAGAAGGAGGAAAAGGTATTTACCTGAGAAACATGGAGGTAGTCCTTCACCCACCAACTAATTCATTCTATAAACATTTTAAATTAAGTACCCATATGTGAGCTTCAAAAGATTTGAAGAAGATTAAGATTCTGGCGAAGCTGTCAACAATCTTTTTGTTTAGGGCTAGGAATATGGTTCACTGGTAGAACATTTGCTTGGGTTTGATTCTCAGCATCGGAAAAATAAAAATAAAAAAGTCTTACTTTAATGAGCTTATAAATGTATTGATCTTGTATACCAACAAATTGACAAACGGAGATAATAATATTGATAATTATAATATTGGTTAACATCTACTGAAGACTTACAAGGTATTGTTCAAAATGCTTCATATATATTGACTTGTTTAATCCTTATAACAACCCTATAGTAGGTAGCTATTAGTCTTCCCATTTTATAGATGAGAATATTGAGGTAAAAGAGGTTTATATGGCTTATTCTAGGTAAAGGGACTAGAAAGGGGCAGAGTCAAGATTTGTATTTCAACAGACTGAGTCTCAAACTTTCATCCTTAATCATGATACTACTCATCTTTTTTTTTTTTTTTTAGGTGGACACAATATCTTTGTTTTATTTTTATATGGTGTTGAGGATCGAAACCAGCACCCCACAAATGCCAGGCGAGCACGCTACCGCTTGAGCCATATCCCCAGCCCAATATTACTCATCTTAAAAGCACAAGTTGAGTTTGTGTAATCCCAGATAACAGTCCTCACAGTAAAGCTATGATGTAGGTTTTGCCATCCCCAATTTAGAGGAGAGAAAACTTGAGATACAGAGAAAATAACTAAATCACTCAAGGTCTTCCACCTAAGTAAGTGGCAGAGCCAGAATTCAAATCCTAATTAGCCTTGGTTCTTTTTCTATATTAGAAATGTCATCTCTAACCACACTGAAAAATAAATACACACACACACACACACACACATATACACACACATATATGTGTGTGTGTGTGTATATTATTATATTCCTTCCAGAGCAGCACTATCACATGGAGAACATACTAGAGTTTTTAAAATGCCTTAGGTACATAGTACCTTAGGGAAGGAACTGCTGCCACAATCTGTGACTGCACTAAACAGCTACCACAGAAACTAATAATTCTTGAGGACCAGCAATATACACTGTACTCTGACTTGTTGAAAAGAACAGAAACACCTCAGAAGAGAAGATGAATAGGACACAGGACTGACATTATAGTTTTCATGGCAATACAGCCAGATCTGACATAATTATAATGTGTGTAGCATAATGATTTCTTCGGGGAGAAAAATTCTATTACCTGTGGATTTTAATTTCAAAGTGATTTTATCTATTAATTCTACCACTTACAAAAACACATTTGTTTTCATCATTCCTGAGAACTTTATTAAACAGTCCTCATCGGGGCCACACAGCAGCCAAAGTGGTATGCAATTACAAAGATGCTTTATTCAAATGTAAATAACTGATGACACATACAAATCCAGGTAGAGTCAGAGTAGAAACTAGGAACATTTCACTAATAGAAAATGCAAAATTTCCAAAAGAAATATTCTAGCAATACAGAAAAAAATTCCTATAACATTTTTTACAAAGTATCTGCCAAAAAATAAATATTTTTAAACAATTAAGGATCTTTACACATCTAAAATAATTCTGTATTTTATATTGCATAAAACAAATCAGTGTACATATTATAGACATAGTTTTATAGCTATTAATTTTTAATTTTTTAATTATAGATACTTTGTATTTTTAGGATTTTCCTTCTTACAAATGGAGCTAGAAATCTTTCACCTTTAAGAAATTCAAGCCCCCGCCCCTTAACATTATGCTGAAATTTTTTAAATAACAAGACCTGGGCAATAAGACAGATTCTCAACATTTGAAATGAATAACAATGGTAATGCCAGATATGGTAGTACATGCCTATAATTCCAGCAGATTGGGAGACTGGGTCATCACAGGTTCAAAGCCAGTCACAGAAACTTATCAAGGCCCTAAACAACTTAGCGAGATCCTGTCTCAAAATAAAAAATATACAGAGATGGAGATATGGCTCAGTGCCCTTAGGTTCAATCCCCATACAAAAAAAGAAGAAGAAGAAGAAGAAAAAAAAAGGGTATGTTCTAGATATCTGCCGTACAACACAGTACCTATAGTTAACAATACTGTACTGTGTATTTTAAACAAAAGTTGACAGGGTAGAGCACACATTAAATGGTCTTACAAGGACAAAATCACACTAGAGGCACAAAGAAACTTTTGAAGATGATAGATTAGACTTTCCTATTACCTTAATTGTAGTGATGGTTTCATGGATTTATGCAAAAGCCCAAACTTACCAAATGGTATACGTTAAATGTTCAATTTTATATATTCAACTATACTCCCCAATAAAGCTACTTTATAATGGTTAAAAACCAGTACCTACCCCATAGTGTTGTGATACAGAAATAAAATCTGTGATCATTAAACCATAGCTGCTATTATTCAAAATAATATCTACTCACATTTTTATACTTAAAAGTATAAACCTTTCAATCTTAGCATTACTAATTTTTCTTTGAAAAAACTGTTGCATGATTCTACAAAAGTAAACAAAAACATATGGACTGGGATTGTAGCTCAGTGGTGCAGAACTTGCCTCTCACTATGAGGCACCAGGTTAGATCCTCAGCACCACATAAAAATAAATACATAAAGATATTATTTCTATCTATAACTAATTTATATATATATATATATATAAACATAGAAGGAGGTCCAGGGATACAGCTCAGTTGGTAGAATGCTTGCCTCGCGTATATAAGGCCCTGGGTTCAATCCCCAGCAGTAAAAAAAAAAGAGAGAGAGAAAGAAAAAAAGATGTTTATTAACTGCTGTTTATAATTTTTTAAAACTAAACAACCAAATGTCCACCGTAAGAGGACTGTTTAACTATGGAATATCCAAACAATGGACTATTTATTGTACAACTGTTAAAATACGAGTAGTTATATAAGTACCAAGCTGAAATCATCTGCAACATATAAATAGATGAAAACTAATTTTGACTACAGTAACTTTCAGAGTAACAATAATAATACGTAATATTGCCTACATGAAACTTTTGATAAATCTCCCCAAGATACAAGGGGAAAATCCAACCATAATAACACTTCCTACAATCTTACCAAATACTTTTCTTTCCTAAAGGATCTTCTATGGTTACGCTGTACTTTCATTTAATCACCTGCTTTAGAACAAGGTTTGTAAAAAAAGGAAAAGAAAGTTTCTAGGTTCAGGATTTTCACAGAAAGACAAGAGAAAGCCTGAGGGAAGAGGGGGAATATGACTTTAAAAAGTGTGAAATCAAAGTATTATACCTGTGTAACAACACAAGTCAGTTTTCTAAATTAGTAACTTCTGGATGATTGACTTAAAAAAAGTGATGGGAGCTGGGGATATAACTGAGTGGTACAGCACCTGCCTAATATTGCAAGACACTGGTTTCAATCCCTGACAGAGAGAGAGGAGGGGAGGGGAGGGAAGAGGAGAGCAACCTCTCAGAGAAGGAAGAGCAGAGCAGAAGAAAGCAACCACACACGCTTAGAAGAGGAGAGCCACCAGGCTGCAGCTCCCCATCCACCAACCCATGGTTCTCCCAGCTGCTTCCATCTTAGGACACTGCAGCCACCTCCATAGCCGCCCCCCTCAAGTATTGGCCACCACCTTGGGACAACAGACAGAGCCTGGAGGCAGCAGCCCTCCACAGCACTGCACATCAATAGTGCTGCATCACCAAATGGCCTGCCCTCTCAGTCCCATCTCTAAAAGCAGTCACCTCTATCTTGGGACATCTCCGCTGGCACCACCACCATCTTTAGTTGGGGCAGCTTCCATCTTAGGACACTAGCTAGGGCCCGAAAGCCTAACATCAGGTACCTACAAGTTTGACATAGCCACCGCCACCAACCAACTAGGGACAAAGACACCAACAAATTTCTAGAGGCATATGATCTGTCCAAACTGAATCAGGAGGACATACAGAAATTTTTTTAGGTCCATTTTGTTATTAGTTCATTATAGTTGTACATAATCATGGGATTTATTGTTACATATTTGTACATGCACACATTATAACATTGTAATTTGGCCAATATCATTTCCTGGTATTTCCCCTTTGTCTTCCATCCTCCCTCCCCCTGATTAATTTCCTCTACTCAACTGATTTTTCTTCAATTTTCATGAAAACCTTTTCCTTTTTCTTCTCTAGCTTCTACATATGTGAGAAAACATATAACCCTTGATCTTAAGTTTGGCTTCTTTTTCTTTTTTTTTTTTTTGCTTTTTATTTATTTTTTATTGGTTGTTCAAAACATTACAAAGCTCTTGACATATCATATTTCATACATTAGATTCAAGTGGGTTATGAACTCCCATTTTTACCCCAAATACAGATTGCAGAATCACATCGGTTACACATCCACATTTTTACATAATGCCATATTAGTAACTGTTGTATTCTGCTACCTTTCCTATCTTCTACTATCCCCCTTCCCCTCCTCTCCCATCTTCTCTCTCTACCCCATCTACTGTAATTCATTTCTCTCCTTGTTTTTTTTCCCATTCCCCTCACAACCTCTTATATGTAATTTTGTATATCAATGAGGGTCTCCTTCCATTTCCATGCAATTTCCCTTTTCTCTCCCTTTCCCTCCCACCTCATGTCTCTGTTTAATGTTAATCTTTTCCTCCTGCTCTTCCTCCCTGCTCTGTTCTTAGTTGCTCTCATTATATCAAAGAAAACATTTGGCATTTGTTTTTTAGGGATTGGCTAGCTTCACTTAGCATAATCTGCTCCAATGCCATCCCTTTCCCTGCAAATTCCATGATTTTGTCATTTTTTAGTGCTGCGTAATACTCCACTGTGTATAAATGCCACAATTTTTTTTTATCCATTCATCTATTGAAGGGCATCTGGGTTGGTTCCACAGTCCTGCTATTGTGAATTGTGCTGCTATGAACATCGATGTGGCAGTATCCCTGTAGTATGCTCTTTTAAGGTCTTCAGGGAATAGTCCGAGAAGGGCAATAGCTGGGTCAAATGGTGGTTCCATTCCCAGCTTTCCCAGGAATCTCCATACTGCTTTCCAAATTGACCGCACCAATTTGCAGTCCCACCAGCAATGTACATGAGTTCCCTTTTCCCCACATCCTCGCCAGCACTTGTTGTTGTTTGACTTCATAATGGCTGCCAATCTTACTGGAGTGAGATGGTATCTTAGGGTGGTTTTGATTTGCATTTCTCTGACTGCTAGAGATGGTAAGCATTTTTTCATGTACTTGTTGATTGACTGTATGTCCTCCTCTGAGAAGTGACTGTTCAGGTCCTTGGCCCATTTGTTGATTGGGTTATTTTCTTATTGTTTAATTTTTTGAGTTCTTTGTATACTCTGGATATTAGTGCTCTATCTGAAGTGTGAGGAGTAAAAATTTGTTCCCATGATGTAGGCTCCCTATTTACCTCTCTTATGACACACAGAATTTAAAGAGAATCAATTTCAAGCAAGGAAATAGAAGACACTATCAAAAGCCTACCAACCAAGAAAAGCCTGGGACCAGACGGATTCACAGAATTCTATAAGACCTTCAGAGAGGAATTCTATTTCATTCCATGAAATAGAAAAGGAGAGAACCCCTCCAAACTCATTCTATGAGGCCAATATCACCCTGATTCAAAAACCAGACAAAGACACATCAAGAGTAAACATCAGACCAATATCGCTGATGAACATAGATGCCATAGATGCAAAAATTCAATAAAATTCTGGCAAATCACATAAAAAACGTAATAAAGATATAGTCCACCATGATCAAGTGGGGTTCATCCAAGGGATGCAAGGTTGGTTCAATAAATGGATATCAATAAATGTAATTCACCACATCAATAAACTTAAAGGTAAGAATCATATGATCATCTCAATAGACGCAGAAAAAGCATCTGACAAAATATAGCACCCTTTCATGTTCAAAACACTAGAAAAATTAGATATAGAAGGAACATACCTAAACATTGTAAAAGCTATCTATGCTAAGCCCCAGGCCAACATCATTCTAAATGGAGAAAAAATTGAATGCATTCCAAGAACTGGCACAAGACAGGGATGCCCTCTTTCACCACTTCTATTCAATATAGTCCTTGAAACTCTGGCTAGAGCAATCAGATAGATGAAAGAAATTAAAGGGATACATATAGGAAAAGAAGAACTCAAACTATCACTATTTGCAGATGACATGATTTCATATCTAGAAGATCCAAAAAAATTCCACCAGAAAACTTCTAGAACTAATAAATGAATTCAGCAAGTAGCAGCACATAAAATCAACACCCATAAATCAAATCAATTCTGTACATCAGTGACAAATCCTTTGAAAGAGAAAGTAGGAAAACTACCTCATTTATAAAAGCCTCAAAAAAAATTAAATACTTGGGAATCAACTTAATGAAATAGGTGAAAGAACTCTACAATGAAAACTACAGAACACTGAAGAAAGAAATCAAAGAAGACTTTAGAAGATGGAAAGATCTCCATTGTTCTTGGATAGGCAGAGTTAATACTGTCAAAATGACCATACTACCAAAAGCACTTTACAGATTTAATGTAATTCGAATCAAAATCCCAACAACATTCCTCATAGAAATCAAAAAAGCAGTCATGAAATTCATTTGGAAAACTAAGAAACCCAGAAAAGCCAAAGCAATCCTCAACAAGAAGAGTGAAGCAGGTGGCATCACTATACCAGACCTTAAACTATACGACAAAGCTATACTAACAAAAATAGCATGGTACTGGCACCAAAACAGACATGTAGACCAATGGTACAGAATAGAAGACACAGAGACAAACCCACATAAATACAGTCATCTCATACTAGACAAAGGCATCAAAAATATATATTGGAGAAAAGATAACATCTTCAACAAATGGTACTGGGAAAACTGTAAATCCATATGCAGCAAAATGAAATTAAGCCCCTATCTCTCACCATGCACAAAACTCCACTCAAAGTGGATCAAGGACCTAGTTATTAGACCAAAGACCCTGCGTCTAACAGAGGAAAAAATAGGCCCAAATCTTCATCATGTCAGATTAGGCCCCTACTTCCTGGACTACTAAAACGCAACAAAAATAAAATCAAGACTAAGTAAATGGGATGGATTCCAACTAAAAAGCTTCTTCTCAGCAAAATAAACGATCAGTGAGGTGAATAGAGAGCATACATTTTGGGAGCAAAGTTTTACCACATGCATGCCAGATAGAGCACTAATCTCTAGGATATACAAAGAACTCAAAAAGCTTAACACCAAAAAAACAAACATCCCAATCAATGAATGGGCCAAGAAACTAAACAGACACTTCTCAGAAGATGATATACAATCAATCGACAAATATATGAAAAAATGTTCAATATCTCTAGCAATCAGAGAAATGAAAATCAAAAACTACTCTAAGATTTCATTCTCACTCCAGTCAGAATGGTAGCTATTAAGAATACAAACAACAATAGGTGTTGGTGAAGATGCGGGGGAAAAGGCACACTCACACATTGCTGGTGGGACTGCAAATTGGTGTAACCAATATGGAAAGCAGTTTGGAGATTCCTTGGAAAAATTGCAATGGAACCACCATTTGATCCAGCTATCCCATTCCTTGGTTTATACTCAAAGGACTTAAAAACAGCATATTATAGTAACACAGACACATCAATGTTTATAGTAGCACAATTAATAATAGCTAAATTATGTAAGCAACCTAGATGCCATTCGGTAAATGAATGGATAAAGAAACCGTGGTATAGGGGCTGGGGTTGTGGCTCAGCAGTAGAGCACTCGCCTAGCATGTGCAAGGCACTGGGTTCAAGCCTCAACACCACATAAAAATAAATAAAATAAAGGTATTGTGTCCAAAAATTACAAAAAAGAAACTATGGTATATATACACAATGAAATATCACTCAATATTAAAAGAGAATAAAATCATGGCATTTTCAGGTAAATGAATGGTGTTGGAAAATATTATGCTAAGTGAAGTAAGCCATATCTCTGATATGTGGATGTTGATTCATAATGGTGATGGGCGGGGAGCATGGGAGGAATGGAGGAACTTTAGACTGGGCAAAGGGGAGGGAGGAGAAGGAAGGGTGCATGGACATCATTACCCTAAGTACATGTATGAAGACACAAATGGTATGACTCTACTTTGTGTACAACCAGAGACATGAAAAATTGTGCTTTATATGTGTACAATGAATTGAAATGCATTCTGTTGTCATGTATAACAAACTAGAATAAATACATTAAAATACAAATAAAAGTTAAAAAATAGATTGTCTGAATAAACTTTGTGTTCTCCTAACTAGATATGTGACTCTGGCAAGTCTTAACTGTCTGAGCCTCAGTTTCTTACATATAAATGAGGAAGAAAAAAAAACAGTACATATCCTACTAGGTTTTCTAATGATTCAATGTGATAATAAGTGTATGGTACACATCATAGGAACTAGAATATAAAAAGTACTCAACAAATCTGAGTTATGGGGGGCTGGGGTTGCAGCTCAGTGGTAGAGTGCTTGCCTACCATGTGTGAGGCACTAGGTTCAATCCTTAGCACCACATAAAAATAAATAAATAAAAGTTCCAAAAAAATATGAGCTATGATTAGTAACCACATGAAAACAAAAAGTTGATTTTGCCAAACCAAAGAGAGATGCATTTGCTCCCATTTGGGCAAAGGTATAAGAGGATAAGTGGATGTATGTGGCTGTATATCAATGCCCATTTTGGTATTCTACTCTGTAGTTGACCAATTATGGGGATATGTGAACCCTAGTTTAAATTCAAGTTTTCTCAAAGGGTTATTCTGAGAAGGTCTGAAAGAGAATCCCCAAAGAATTTGTCCAAAATGCAGAACTCTGCTCTAAAACAAACCCAGTGAGCCCCAGTCTCTGGGAGAAGGCTCAGGACTCACACACCCGACTGTAAACAGACACAATGAGGGGGATTTGAAGGAGGAGAAGGAAGAGGAAAATGAAAAGGATTGCTCTACAGTGAGGATTCCTAATTTGTCTCATTTTAAATTTATCAGAAAACAGATGAGGATTCTTTTTTTTTTTAAAAGAGAGAGGGGAGAGAGAGAGAGATTTTTTTAATATTTATTTTTTAGTTATTGGCGGACACAACATCTTTGCTTGTATGTGGTGCTGAGGATCGAACCCGGACCGCACGCATGCCAGGCGATCGCGCTACCACTTGAGCCACATCCCCAGCCCCAGATGAGGATTCTTGACATCTATCTCCATGACTAGACAAATGCTTTGTCTAATTTAAATCTTCTTCCCTCTCCTGATTTCTTCCCATCCCCATATAACCCCTTCATGGAAAGACTATACCAAACAAATTTAGGACTCAATCCTCTCCCATCATACCATTTACTTATATTGTGGAAAAAGAATATTAAGCCAAATTTCACATTCTCAGATTAAAATTGCACAAATATAGGTATTATAAGACCTATATCCTAGGATCTGCCTAGCCAAGAAAAGAAAAGCACCATTGAAGAACATTCTTAGGGGTTAGAGGATACCAAACTGGGATTCTTTTGAAAATAATAATCCTGTAGTATTAATATGGAGAGCAGACTGATATGGAATTTTCTCAGGACATAGGAGGACACGAATGGGAAATGAAAAAGGAAAAGTCATAGTTGAGAAATGCTTCTAGCTCATTCTTCCTGTCAAGTTGAGCAGTTGGTTTATACACTTTACCTTACAAGAAAACACGACTTTATCTACAGTATAAGGAACTGACAGGGTTGGGATTATGGCTCAGGGTGGAGCACTTGCCTTACATGTGTGAGGTACTGGGTTAGATTCTTAGCACCATATACAGATAAATGAATAAAATAAAGATTCATGAACAACTAAAAAAGAATTTTTTTTTTTTAAAAGGAACTGACAAAAGAGTCAAACTGTTGATCCTCAATCACTAAATCCTTCCATGGTGCTTAGACTATAACAGAAAGTGGTCTGGGAAAAGAAACAGCAATAGCATGTAGCCCTGACTCTCATTTCCTCCAGAAACAGCTTAGAAAAGTTACTGATAAAGCATTGATATAAAGAAAATACTACTGTCACTTTAACAAAAATAGCAATAAAACTGTTTTTTTTTTAACCTAAGTGATTATGGATAACTGACCCTAGAGAAAAATCACTATCTCCAGAAGGACCCTCCCAACCACACTGATGATATTTCAAGTGCGCTTTCCAAACAAAGCAGTTCCTGAGGCAGAAAGTGCAGTTTAAAACCTAATACAGCAGATTTCTGTAGATCAAGAAGTCCACTAAATTTGCAAGTGATACCCCATTTGTATCCTAAGCTAGAAAGCAGGGATAATAGGGAGGTAAGTGTGTAAAGTGTCTTAAACAGCATCTGACATTTGTTAGGGGAACAAAAAAATGTTAGCTGCTACTACTGTTATTGTTGTTTTTTTTTTTTAAAGAGAGAGAGATTTTTTAAATATTTATTTTTTAGTTTTCGGCAGAAACAACATCTTTGTTTGTATGTGGTGCTGAGGATCGAACCCGGGCTGCACGCAAGCCAGGCAAGCGCACTACTGCTTGAGCCACATCCCCAGCCCTATTGTTAGTTTTAAGAAAGAGTTACAGGACTGGCGCTGGGGCTGAGCGGTAGAGCACTTGCCTAGTATGTGTGAGGCCCTGGGTTTGATCCTTAGCACCACATAAAAATAAATAAAATAAAAGGTATTGTGTTCATCTACAACTAAAAAAAAATTTTTTTAAACAGAAAGTGTTATACCCAAAACAGTTTTACACAACCTCAAAGTCTTGATAAACCTTGACAATTTATGGAAATGAAAAGCTAATTTTAACAATAAAAATGAAAGACAATTATTTAAAATGGACAAGAAGCCAGGTGTGGTGGTGCACGCCTGCTGAGGGAGAAGGATCACAAGTTTGAGGCCAGCCTTAGCGAGGTAGAAAGATCCTATTTCAAAATAAAAAAAATAAAAAGGTCTAGGGATGTAGACCAATGATAGAGTGGCTCTGTTTAATCCCCAGTACCTCATTCATGCCTGCATGAATATATATGTACATATATACACAAATATTAAAATAAAAAAATGGACAAGAAAGGCTAGCAGATGAACAATATCACATGTGGGACAGTTTTAAGAGCAAAGGAAAGACTACAAATTCTGCCCTGGGAATGTTGACTCACTAATGAGGAAAACAGGACAAACTGTCACTGCCATATACACATGTGTGAGACCAGTCATCATCACCATACTACTCCTGCCCACCTATCAATGGCCATTAATGAATCACCAAATGGTTGAGGCTCTACTGCTGATGTCTTAAACCCAACTGCTTGGGGGTCTTTAGTCTGGGTTTCAAGTCCCACAGGCCTATGTGTGGTATCAACTATTAGACCATTCCTGAACTGTTGTTATTCCACCTAACTGCTTTATTAATTGTTCATACTTAGATTTCCTCTTAGCGCATCAAAGGAAAGAAACAGCAATTAACATATATCAATACCATTTTAAAAGACATACCTTCCCAGGCACAAGGCAAAACATTTGAGGTGGTAACAACCTTTAAGGTAGCAACCATAAGCTAAATACATGTGCTGAAAGAAGACATGTCAATAGAAGAGCAACCTACTTATTTGTGGATCACCAAAAGTCATTAATAAAACTACCACACATTTGCCACAAGATATACACCTAATGTCAGTAGAGTTAGGGCCATGCAAGGGAGCAATTTAGGGAAGGAGGAATTAAGACATTAAAGACCAGACAAGAATCCAATTAAAGAATGGGAAGGAAACACATTGCCACAGATGGCCTGAGTTCAACAGATACACTGCAAAATTCTACTGCTCACTACTGAAAACTATTACTTTTCTTAATAAGAAGTAACAAAATGGTATTTTTTCAAAGCAAGGTTTTTTACATTTATAGGCAGACTGCCTATACTTGTGTGCCCTGACTCTACTCATTTTTGGCTTCATGACCTTGCTTAACTTCTCTAAACTTTATTTTCCAACCTATAAAATAAAGATAATAAGTGATTATGGTGAGTAGTCAGTAAATAAATCACAGACAGGACTTGGCACAGTGCCTGTCACATAGTTGGCACCGATAATTATTAGGTATTATCATGGAAACAATAAAAATAGTGCATAGGTAATCAGAAAAGCCCACATGGGCTGTTTTACCAATTATGTGGTTAAAATAGCAAACACTTTCAAAGAAAACATTGTAAAACCAAATATTGGCAATATTAGTCAAGGACAGCAAGTGAAAAAAACATCTGTTTTTATTTTGTGTGAAATAGGAAGGTCTAAGGAAAAGCAAGATTGGTCATATAATTAAATATGAGATTTCTAGTGTCAATAGCAAAAAAAAAAAAAATTGACACCCTGAAAGAGCTTTAAAGATGGATGACATGGGGCTGGGGTTATGGCTCAGAGGTAGAGCACTCGCCTAGCATGTGTGAGGCACTGGGTTCGATCCTCAGCACCACATAAAATAAAGATATTGTGTCCACCTATAATTAAAAAATAAATATTAATAAAAGATGGATTACATGGATTCATTAATTCAAAATTTACTGAGCACCTACTCTTTATCAAGCAATCTGTTAGATATAAGAGACTATGAAAAATGATTTTTAAAAGTACATATAAATGCTGTAATGAACATGGAGCACAGTGATGGGAAGGATTCACTCTGCTCCAGGTATGTCAGAGGAAGTGGGATCCAGGACAACGCATCACAGGAACAGGAACATTTGAGTTAGTTAAAGGCCTTCACGTGTAAATGGTAAGAGTGACAACTCCAAAAAGAGGAAAACAGCAGAAGCCAATACCTGGAAGTATTTTGCAAACACGTAGAGGCATCTGGCAGCTTGTGAATAATGTAGTATGGCCAGAGATGAACAAACTGGGGAGGAGAAAAGGAGTCACAGAAAGAAAGCAGTAAAGGTAGGCCTGAGAAAACCTGTGAGGACAGGTGTGAAAGTTAACAAAATCAGTCTATTAAAGTCAAATCTGCATCTCCATATCCACTGCAGCATTGTTCATAACAGCCAAGCTATGGAATCAGTATCCACCAACAGATGAATGGATAAAGAAAATATGGTATATTTATATAATGGAATATTATTAAGTCATAAAAAGAAGAAAATGCTGTCACTTGTGACAAGATGCATGAACCTGAAGAACACCATGCTAAGAGAGGTAAATACTATATGATCTCATACGTGAAATCTAAAAAATTGAACCAGAAAAACAAAGTTAAAAGATAGTTGGCAGGGGCTAGGAAAGATGAGGATGTAGAAATGTTGATCACAAGGATTCAAATGATCAGTTATAAAATGAACAAGGTCTGGGCCTCTAATGTACAGCATGAGTGGTGATAAATGAGTTGATTTGATTGTGACTATCATTACACAATTTATATTGGATCATCATGTTGTATACTTTGAATATGCAACTCTTATTTGTAAATTAAATATTTCAAAATAATTTTTTAAAAAACAAATATTAGAAGCTGGGGGTATAGCTCAGTGATAGAGCATGTACTTATTAGCATGCCTTAGGTTCAATTCCTAGCACCAAATACCACCACTGATGATGATGATGATGATGATGATGATGAAGAAGAAGAAGACGACGACGACGACAACAACTACGACGACGACAACCACAATGACAAGGAGTGAGGGAATTTTAGATATAGTGTCCACCTATAATAGCAACCCTAGGCTATAGCATTAAGGGAGCCCAAGACTGATATTTTTAATAAATACTTTCCAGATAAAGAAATACAAGGAAATAACTACTTTAAAGTCAGGATACTGGTTATTTTGGAAGGAGGAAGGGTTTTTGATTGAGATAAGCTATCTACAGGGATTTCTGGGATGGCTACTAAGTTCTATTTCTTGATTTGGATGGTGATTTCCAGTACATTTGCCTTGTGTCATTGGTTTAAGTTTCACATTTTTTTTAACCTTGTCTCAGTTTACAATAAAAAAGCACACCCTTGTGATACTCTAGGGCAGAAAGGGAACTAGAAGAAAGATGAAGAAAGAAGTTATTGCCTCCAGATGCAAGATGATTAGGGCCAGGGAAAGGACAATGCAAATCAGAAGGGGGAAATAAATTGATTTGAGAAATATCTTGGGAGTTGGCTGCCAGAAAATTCTGAAGGGACCTCAGTAGAAGATAGCTTAGAGAAGAAACAGTGAGCAACTGCAGATTTAGACATATTGAATATGAGATGCTTTTAGGAATTCAAATGCTACTCTCCCCATATCTTTTTAATTTATGGCTTTCCTTTGTTTTAAAGGTATACATCTATATCAACAGTAATAATCTATTCTTCTTTAAAATATTTTTAGTTGTAGATGGACACAATACCTTTATTTTTATTTATTCATTTTTACCTTGTGCTGAGGATTGAACCCAGTGCCTCATATATGTAAGGCAAGTGCTCTACCATTGAGCTACAACCCAAGCCCCAATAGTCTATTCAGTCATAATTTAATTCATGTTTCTAGCTTTCAAATGGGATAGAGAAATGAGGAGGGACTAACTCTTGACGTAACAGGGCAATACTTGGAAAAGAAAGAAGGAAAAAGGTTAAGCAATGTGTATGGAGGATCATGATCTGAAATCAACTTCTGTGCACGTGTATCAGAATAAACCCAACTACTATGTATAAACATAAAGCTCTAATTAAAAAGAGATAAAGTAGAAGAGATAAAGGAGAAGATCCATGGAGAAATTATCAACTCTTCTAGTAGTAAAGACAGAAGTTAAAGGAATAATATCCCATGTGAACTATTTCACTAAAAGTGAAGAACAGATAAGAAAGGCAAAAACTATTAGGTCAAACAGTTTTCTAACCTGTTCAGCAGTATTCAAGGAAAAGGGTATTTATTACACACATAGCTTATTTTCACATGTTTGGGACTTTTTAAAGTTAGGCATATGAAACCTAGAGAAGAATTGTAAAAGAAATTTAAAGGGGGGGGGGGAGAGAGAGAGAGAGAGAGATCGATCAATGAGAAAGACCACAAAAAGTATTCCACACTAGGTTAGA
The DNA here is from genome assembly GCF_047511675.1 of Marmota flaviventris. NCBI lineage: Eukaryota > Metazoa > Chordata > Mammalia > Rodentia > Sciuridae > Marmota > Marmota flaviventris. The sequence goes on from NC_092518.1 coordinate 121,555,935, forward strand.
ACACAGTCAAGAAGCAAGCAATATTGCTTATCTACAAATTTTTCACTTGAGAGAAGAAATTAATATTAGCAACTGAATTACAATATGGGTCACAGTGATCCAGGTTCTTAAGAGTCTCATGCTGCATTATCTCAGAACAGATGCTTGATAAATGCATGAACAACTTTGATAATGCTCAACTGAAAATATAAAGATTTTATACTCAGACTCCTATTGCATAACAAAAAAAACCTAGATAGCATTTACTGAGCACATTATTTCAAGAATAGTTGAAGTTCTCACCACACATTCTCTGATTGAAACCTCAAAGCAAGCCCACTAGATAGGTGCCATCATTCATCTCCACATTACAAATGAAGAAAACTTCTCCTCAAGTGGTTAACTCTTGGGAAATAAGACATGAGGGAGACCTCATAAGAAAGACTCGGGCCTGGGCAAAAAGGAGCTCCTTATTCATATCTGATCCAACCCAGGTCACAAAAGTAGAACATTTCATAGTGAACAAGGGCCAAATCCCAAGCTGCTGATAAGGAGTGATTTTTTTTCAGGCCTTTTCCTAAGCAGCATGTTTTATTTCCTCTGACAACTTGTGGCAATGGTAGGCAGCTGGCAGTGATGCTGAGATTTGGGATCCTGGCCAGTTTGCTGTTCCTTTCCATCAAAAATATGACCAACATCTGGTAGAGTCAGCAAATGTCAAGATGAATGAGCCTTCACTAATTCATACATTACAAACTGGATTGTCAAAATTGGTCAAATTCCATTACAGAATTACAATTCAGCAGCACTGAATACTAAATACATATGAGCCATTAGCTGGGATTTTGAAATCTTTCTGCTCTATGGAAATTTCTATTCTGGTAGTAGTAGTTGTATGAGATTTGATCTTTATCATACTTTTCCTGGCAGCAGTAAAATTCCATTTCCATCAACTCTGTTTCCTCTCAGGAAAGAAGTCTCTCAGGAAATAGTCAAACATTGTTTTCAACGAAGTTCTCAAGCATGAATCATTTTCAACTGCCAGGAACACACTCCTTTCCCTCACTCTTTTACATCATGATATACTTTCCCCAAAATGACAGCTTAAAAAGAGAAAAATATATTTCTTTTTTATTAGTTCTTTTTAGATATACATGACAGTAGAAATCTATTTTATTATATTTAAACAAGGATGAAATACATCTTATTCTATTTAGGATCCCAGTTTTGCATATGTATATGATGGTGAGATTCACTGTGTTGTATTCATATATGTATACAGGAAAGATATGTCAAATTCATTCCACTGTCTTTCCTTTACCCATTCCCCTTTTCCTCCCTTCATTCCCCTATATTTAATCTACTGTACTTCTATTCATCCTCTTCCCACCCCTTAATGTGGATTAGCATTCATATATCAGAGTGAACATCCAACCTTTGGTTTTTTGGGATTGGTTTATTTCACTTAGCACAATAGTCTCCAGAGCCACCCATTTGCTATCAAATGTCATAAAGTCATTGTTCTTTATGGCTGAGTAGTATTCCACAATTTTTTAATTCATTCATCTGTTCAAGGGCATCTAGGGTGGTTCCAAGGCTTGGCTACTGTGAACTATGTTGCCATAAACATTGATGTAGCTGTGTCACTATAGTATGCTGATTTTTAACTCCTTTGGATATATATATATTGAGGAGTGAGATAACTATCAAATGGTGGTTCCATTCCTAGTTCTTTGAGGAATCTCCATACTGCTTTCCAGAATGGTTATACCAATTTGCAGTCCCACCAGCATGTATGAGCACACCCTTTTCCCACATTCTCACCAACATTTATTATTTAATTGTATTCTTGATAATTGCCATTCTCACTGGAGTGAGATGAAACCTCAGTGTAGTTTTAATTTGCATTTCTCTAATTGCTAGAGATTTTGAACATTTTTCATAGATTTGTTGACCATTTATATGCCTTCTCTTGAGAAGTATCTGATTAGTTCCTTTGCCCATTTTTTTAAAATTTATTTTTTAGTTATAGATGGACACAATATCTTTATTTTATTTTTATGTGGTACTGAGGATAAAACCCACTGACTCACGCATGCCAGGTGAGCGCTCTACCTCTAAGCCACAAACCCAGCCCCATCCTTTGCCCGTTTTTTGATTGGGTTTTTCTTTCTTTTTTTTTTGGGGGGGGGGGTGTTAAAGCTTTTTGAGTTCTTTGTATCAATCTTGATAATTAACTCCGTATCTGAGGTGCGGCTGGCAAAGATTTTCTGCCATTCTATAGAATCTCTGTTCATGTTCTTGATTGTTTCCTTTGCCATGAAGAAGCTTTTTAGTTTGATACAAACCCACTTACTGGTTTATTTTACTTCTTATGCTTTAGGAGTCTTATTAAATAAGTCGATTCCTAAGATGATATGTTGGAGTGTTGGGCCTGCATTTTCTTACAGTAGGTGCAGGTTTTCTGGTCTAATTCCTAGGTTTTTGATCCACTTAAGTTTTATGCAGGGTGAGAGGGGTTGAATTTCATTCTACTATATGTGGATTTCCACTAGGAAAAGACATATTTCTTAAATACAAAATAAATCCTTCATTCTTCTCCATCTATGGTCATGTTCAAGCAGTTCACTTTGCCTCACTTATCTTTCTCCCTAGATCTACCTACATTCTTCCCATGCATTATTTCAACAAATATTTCCTAAGCATCTACCAGATGTCTGGTCCTGTAATAAGTGGTAGATGTACAATTCAAATATACGAGGAATTTTCCAGGCAAAGATTAGGGGTGACCAATGTAGGTAGTATAATTATCATGGACATTCTGAGATTATCCTTCAAGGAAGTTTTCTGAAAGAAGAAACTTTTAAAGTTGAAGGAAAGGTAGAAAGAATCAAATGGAAGAAGAAAAGGCATTTATGACAACCAAGAAGACGCAACTTTAAGGCTTTTGACTACTAAGAGCACAACTGATCAAGGACCTTATCTGCATCAGAAATTCATCCTAGTGTTTGTGACGATCAAACCTACAATGGGGTGCCTTCAAGTCAATCACTCAAAAAAACAGGAATACTAAGAACTGCTCCTGGAGGATACAGGACACCACTGACAGATGACTCTCAACTCACTCACAGCTTTGCTGAACCGTTCCCTAGACTGCACAGCAGTCTAAACAGAAGTCTAAAACCTTTCTACCTAACTACCTCTCTGTCCCCTTCACTAGGGGTCAGACTTGCATCATGAACTGATGGCACTCCCACTATTCCCAGTCCCTCACCACTGTCTCTTCCACGGGCATTTTTCCCCAATGATTCTGTGCCAGGTTAATCCTGAGTATCTCTTTTCCAGATGATCCAGACTAATATGTCATTCTAGAAAAGCAGCTTAGCATAAGTAAACACTAGAGGTATAAAAAATTATGGCCACCTTTGAGCACTTCAAGGAGAGGGTCATGTGCCTGGAGCACTCTATGGAGATGTGAGCATGCAAGAGGAAGCTGGGTCAAATCAGAGAACACCCTGTATGTCCTGATAAGAAAGGGTATTCGATTCTATAAGAAATAGCAAGCCACCAGAAAGTTTCAGGCATGTGTTCAAAAAACTGTTGTACTGGTGTAATGGAGGAAGAACCAGATGAAGCCAAAATCAGAAGCATCTCTGTAAATTCTTTCATCTAGTTTGCTAGCTTGTGAGATTCTGAAGAATCAAATCATATTTTTATTTGTTTCATTTTAATCCTTATTCCCCAGTGTTTAACAAAGTAACTCCTCAAGAAGCCCCACTAAATCTACAAGGCTGGGCCTCACCACACTGCCCAATAGTTTATTAAAATTTAATTAACAGCCTTTGGACATGGCCACTTGGACACTGGAAACATCCATCTAGTCAATCTAGAAAATGACAGTTACACATATGAAAGGTAGAAATTACTCCCAAAATTTTGTCTCTTGCCAACTAGTTATTTCACAAACTCCTCTGAAGATGAACATCTAATCACATTTGTTGATCCTAACTGTGGGGACAAGGGTGCTCATTACACATTAGTTTTTGAATGTTTACCAGATAGATGAAGTTTAGAGAGCCAGATCCGGCTCAATGATCAGAGGGCAATGGGCAAAAGACAAAATCAAGTTCTGAATACTCTTTCAATATCTAATGGTGATGTGAAAAAAACACTTATCTTTGAGGTCTATTTTTCTCACCATAAAATGGAAATAAGACCTAACCTCAACTAATGTACCAAGTAAAGTAAAAAGTAAATGAGAGATGTGGCCAATATGCTTTGAAAACAGTAAAATAAATGTTACAAATTTATATCACAATTTATATCACACTTCATCATCTGAATATATCACTGGGGGAGGTGGGTACAAATCCAAAAGATCAAAACCAAATATCATCCTAACACAAAGACATCTGGATTGCTGAACAAATATGATCAACATAACTTTCTTATCACATTCACTTCAACATCAGCTTGTTAAGGTCATTATTAACCAGTTTGAACTTGAAGCTTAACATATTACATAAGAGCTTCAGGGCTAGAAGAAACATACTCCAAATAAAGACTGATTAATTCTGATTTTCCACATCAAGGGATAGTGATATTATTCAAAAATTTTCCATGTTCTCCCTCACTTCAAGCCTAAAGAATGGAGCTGAGACCTCTGAACCTAACTCCTGAACAAGCTTTTCCTCTAAAATTGTTCTTCCGTGAAAAAGCTGAAAAACAGTTTTATTGGAACTGTCTCTCATCATTAGTAGATAAAATTAAATACAATTATCATAAAAAAATTCTCCAAATACAACTGATTTTTTTGCGGGGGAGGAGTACTGGGGATTGAACTCAGGGGCACTAGACCACTGAGTCATATCCTCATTCCTATTTTATATTTTATTTAGAAACAGGGTCTGAGCTGCTCAGCACTTGGCTTTTGCTGAGGCTGGCTTTGAACTTGCAATCCTCCTACCTCTGCCTCCTGAGCCCCTGGGATTATAGGTGCACGCCATCACACCTGGCTTATAATTGATTTTCATATTCCAAGCAACACATCTTTGATTGGAAGGGTACCACCATGAAATCAAATAATCATGGGAATCAATTCCCACAAGGGTATCAGTTGATAGAGCTCGAGCTAACAACAACTATCCTGAACTGTCCTATGCTCTAAAGGGTAATTTAATGTTAGTGTGATGCACTTTCTAAGAATCAGCCTTTTTTGTTTTCCATTCCTACCTCCCTGACTGAGGAAACACATAAAAGCTCTTGGACCCTACTTATGATAACCAAAATAACTTTACTGGAAAAAACAATCATTACCTCAACACAGCCTGAAGTGGTTTGTGTCTGTTAGAGAAGATAGTCTCAAAAGTCAAAAACTATCAGATCTACATGACTAAGGGACTAAAATGGCATCTCCACTCCTATGGGCCAAGGCCCAAAGCACTCAGTAGTGTTTTTTAAGATCTTTCAAACACATTTAGTAAATATACCAGTGGTGCTCTCACTTGGAAAAAGGAGAATGAAAAGTAGAGAAAACTGTATATTTTTATATAAGGTAACTTGGTCTACACTATATCAGCAAAAGACGTGAACAACTATTAAAATCATTGTAAGTTTCATTTGACATTTTTCAAAAACCCAAATTAATTATTTACAGTTATCAAATGCATTTAATGGTAGAAAATCAATAATGATAGTAAAACACTATTATATTGAGCATACTGCATGTATAAAGCAAACAACCCCATGTTAATATTTTACATTTCAATTTTTACAAATGTAGACCAGAGACACAAATGTGTCACAAGTAAATATCATAGCTGATTTCCAAAGGTATCTAAAAGCCCAGATGCATAGATGGCAATCTATAAAACTGTTTCTCTTTCCAAATCTGTCTTTCTCTGTTACATACACACACACACACACACACACACACACACACACACAAATGCACACATACATCCACTCACTCACTTTCAGAGAAAGAAAACAGTATAAAGTGGATTAATACTAGATTTTTTTCCAAAAAGTCTGAAACTTAAATACTAACTCTGCCTTTTACTAACTTCAAGACTTGGGTGGTACAAATTACCTGATGCACCTCAATTTCCCATTAATAAATGAAATAAATGTATACACTGCATATTATACACTATCTTTGTAACCTTCTCCCTGGCTCTTTTTTGATGACCTAAAGATCAAATGAAGATGAAGCAAAAGTATATTACATGACAGGCAAGAAGATGAGCACTTTCCCTAAATAAGATGGAAGAGAATATGACCTATGCAACAAACACATGGTTAAGGAATTGCTATCTACTTCATGGCATCTATCCAAAATTTCTGCCCATAAAATACAACAGAATAATATATATTAGTCACATATAATTTAGTCTAGGAATGAAAAGGTAGATCCAACACTCATAAACACAATACCACCCACACTATCAACAGTCTAACCAAAAAAAATTGTGTATATCTATAAGATGCAGAAAAGGTGTGTGATATATGCAGCAGACATTCATGATTAAACACACATACACACACCCACAAATAACTAGAAATTGAAGGGAACTTCTTCAGTCTGATAAAGGGTATCTATGAAAAACCTATGGCTAATTAGTATCTACTGGTGAAAGACTAAATGATTCCCCAATAAGATTAAGAACAGGCAAAGAACCCATTCATACACAAGGAATTCACTCTTCCCACTCCAATCCAACATTAACCAGGACAGAAGTCCTAGCTAAAATGTAAATTACAGAAAAGAAATAAATATTTATATAGATTAGAGAGGAGCAAAACTGTTTATTCATAGAAAACATAATTATCAATATAGACAGTCCACAAAAGAATCTCCAAAAACTAATAGACCTAATTACTGACCTTATCAAAGTTGGAGAATATAAAATCAATATATAAAAATTAATAGCCAGAGGCTGGGATGTGGCTCAAGAGGTAGCACGCTTGCCTGGCATGCGTGCGGCCCGGATTCGATCCTCAGCACCACATACAAACAAAGACGTTGTGTCCGCCGAAAACTAAAAAATAAATATTAAAATTCTGTCTCTTTCTCTCCTCTCCCCCCACCTCTCTCTCTCTCAAAAAAAAAAAAAATAATAATAGCCAGGCATGGTGGCACACACCTATATAATTCCAGAGGCTCAAGAGCCTGAGGCAGGAGGACTCCAAGTTCAAAGCCAACCTTAGCAACTTAGTGAGGCACTAAGCAAATTTGCAAGAGCCTGTCTCAAAATAAAATAAATAAATAAAGAGGGCTGGGGATGTGGCTCAATAGCTATGTGCCCCTGGGTTCAATCCGTGGTACCAATAAAATTAAAATGAAAAATAAAAATCAATTATTTTTTTATATGGCAGTGAACAAATGAGGAATTAAATTTTTTAAAGAAGCATACAATACTCAGGATTCAATCTAACAATGTATTGTTAGGATGTATGAAAAATACTGATGAGAGATATGAAAGACCTAAACAGAGAGATACACTTTGTTCGTGGATTTGAGGACTCAATATCATAAATATAGTTGTCTCCCCTCATGGTTTCTCTTTCTGTTGTTTCAGTTATCCATGGTTAAGGCATGGTCATGACTTGATAATCCATCCTTCTTCTGAGGTATCAGCAAGAAAGTCAATGATAGCCTAATGTTGTCACAATGCCTTTGTCATTTATCTCACTTCATCTCATTTCATACACATGGTATCATCTCACATTACCAGAAGAATAATGTGAGTACAGTACAATATTTTGAGAGAAGGACCACATTTGCATAACTTTTATTATAATCTATTGTTTTAATTGCTCTATTTTATTATTGTTGTTGTTAATCTCATATTGTACCTAACTTATAAATTAAACTTTATCACAGGTACATGTATGTACAAGAAAAAGCATAGTATGTATACGGTTGAGTACTACCTGTGGTTTCTTCTTAGAATGTATCTCTTGTGGATTAAGGGGGACTACTGTATTTGGGAGGGGGGTACCAGTGATTGAGCTCAGGGCACTTGACCACTGAACCACTGAGCCACATCCCCAGCCCTATTTTGTATTTTATTTAGAGATAGGATCTGAGTTGCTTAGCGCATTTGCTATTGCTGAAGCTGGCTCTGAACTCACAATCTTCCTGCATCAGCCTCCTGAGCCACTGGGATTACAGGTATGCACCACCATGCCCAGTTAGGACTACTGTATGTTAATTCTCCCCCAAATTGATATACAGGATCTAATTCACCCCAAATAAAATCACAGAAGGCTTTTAAAAGAAATTTGCCAGATGATTCTAAAAGTTATATGGAAAAGCAGAATGACCCAAACAATTTTGCAGAAGAAAAGTAAAGTTGGGAGTATTCATGTCAATTAATTTCAAAACATACTATAAACTGGGTGCAGTGGCTCAAGCCTGTTATCCCAGGGACTGAGGAGGCTGAGATAGGAGAATGGCAAGTTCAAGGCCAGCCTCAGTAACTAACCAAGAACCTTAGCAACTTAGTGCAACCCTGCCTCAAAATAAAAAGTAAAAAGGGTTGGGGATGTATTTCAGTAGTAAAGGACCCCTGGGTTAGATCCTAAACAAACTATTCTATAAACTACAATATTCAAGATAGTATGGTATTGGCAAAAGGATAAACACAGATCAATGGAACAGACTAGAGTCCAGCAATTGATCCACACTTATATGGTCAATTAATTTTTTACAGTGTCAAGTTAATTCAATAGACAAAAGGTAATCTTTTTAGTCTTTTCAACAAATAATGCTGGAATAACTGGGTATATGTGTATTTAAAAAATGAACTTCAATCCAAATATCACACTATATATAAAAACTTTAAAAGGGTCATAGACTGAAATGTAAACCCTAACGTTATAAAACTTCCAGGGAAAAAATTAAATCTCTGTGATCTTGGGTCAGGCAATAATTTCTCAGATAGGACAGAAAAATCATGAACCATTAAAAAAAATCCTGAAAAACAGAACTTCATCCAAAGCTTAAAACTTCTGTTCTTTGAAATTTTTAATTTGAAAATGGAAAGACAAGTCACAAACTGGGAAAAACATTTACAAAACACTTATTGATGAAGGACTGATATCCAGATATTTTTAAAAGACCCTCAAAACTATATAATTTTTAAAACCCTGCCAATCAAAACAATGTTAACAGATACTTGCTCAAATTCATTATTCATTTTAGGAAAAATGCAGAATAAAATTTCCCTATCTGCCCATAAGAATTTCTTGGTGGGCCGGGGCTGTAGCTCAGTGGCACAGTGTTTTCTTAGCATGTGTAAAGGCCATTTCTTGGCTTTTTTTTTTTTAACAAGGGATCAAACCCAGTGCCTTACATGTTAGGCAAACACTCTACCACTGAGCTACTGCCCCAACCCTGGGCTAAAAAATTGAAAGACAGACAATAACAATATCAGTGAATATATGGATCAAGTAGAACCTTATATGTTGGTATTAGGAATCAAAATGGTATGGTCACTTTGAAAAACAGTTTGGCAATTTCTTAAAAGGGTAATAAGCACGCTTGTCATAAAATCCAGCCATCAAACTCCTATGTATTTACCTAAGAGAAAAAAAAAAGATATGTCTACACAAAAATCTAAACTTAAGTATTTATAGCAACTTTATGCATGATCATCAAAAACTGAAAACATTCCAAATATCTTCCAACTGGTAAATGGATACACAAATTGTAGTACATCCATATAGTAGAACTCTACTCAACAATTAAAGGTAGAAAATGTATAAATGCAATGCCATGGATTATTCTTAGAAATATTATGTTAAATAAGCTGGACTCAAAAGGTTGCAAACTTTGATCCAAGTAGCATGAAATTCCAGAAATGGAAAAAAATAAGGACAGAAATCAATCAGTAGTTGCCACAGACTGGCAATGCAGGGAGGATAGTAACTACAAAGGAGCACAGAGTTGACAGAAAATTCTATTATTTTGATTTCAGTTGGGGTTACAAACTATAAAATTTTATCAAAATTCACTGACTTATACACAGCTAAAAAAGATACCTTTTCCACACGTAAACTATATTCAATAATACTGCAATAAATTGTATATCATCTCAAATGACCAATTTTAGGCAGAGGTTTATAACTAATTAAAACTAAAATGCTGATTTCTGATCATAAATTTAAGATCCATGAAAAAGGAACAAGAAGAGATGGAGGGCAGACGAAGTTCATATAAATTCTCTATGTGTACTTTCACTGCTAATTGATATAAATGTGTAAAAGGGGGCTCTGGAAAGAAGGTGATAAATGTATAATTTAGAACCAAAAATGCACCCATAAAACAAACTAACTGAAGATAATAAATAACCAATAACTGTCCTTATCAATTACTTGAGTTTGTAGATGAATCATTCAAAGATCTGCCTAATGATACAGGAACCCATTCAAGTACCAATTTTCCTCATTTTACAAGTGTTCTGGTTTAGAAGATCAGGGAAGAAGCATTTTCATTCTGTGCAATCTCTTCTCTTGATCAGAGTTCTGAAGAAACACAGTAGATGCTTATCTTGGCAGTAGAGGCTACAGGATGGGAGATGGTAATGATCTGTCCAAAACCCCTGAAGGACCTTTTTCACTGTTTGGTAGGCTATTCAATGACAGTTTCAAGCAGCTGTCTAGCAATGGATAAGCCAGTGTGCATGGTCCTGGATTTGTAGGACGCTATGGTCAAAAAATGGTAGGAGTCATATAACTAGCATTCTCAGAGGCCCAAAGAAGATTTAAACTGAAAAACACACTACAGAACACTTGTCTTCATTTATTCACTCATCTATTCATCCCACAGATATTTATTCACTTCTCACTCTGTGCCAGGTTCTGTTATTAAGCTGAAGATAAAACTTGGTCTAGAGTACCCAATGATCTTCACATGGGCAGTGGTGGGGATAAATGAGGTACAGAAGCAGCCAACAAGCCAGAGTACATCTTACTAGAAGAGGAAAACTAAAGGTGTGATTTAGTCCTCCTTGTACACCATTTTCTATCAGGTACTCATGCCCCCAGAGTTTACCAGGAAGAGCAGTAGTCACTGCAGGCAGCAATAGAAATATAGTAAGTATGGTATAGCCAAGAAACTGCACAAAATTTTGGGACACTGAGTACCTGATGGAAAATGGTGTGTGGGGCTGGGGATGTGGCTCAAGCGGTAGCGCGCTCGCCTGGCATGCGTGCGGCCCGGGTTCGATCCTCAGCACCACATACAAATAAAGATGTTGTGTCCGCCGAAAACTAAAAAATAAATATTAAAAAAAAATTTCTAAAAAAAAAAAAGAAAATGGTGTGTAATGAGACAGGGAAGTATGAATTCCAATGTCCGAGGGCTCTGTAAGTTGTGCTAAGGAGTTAGATACTAAGTCTATGGAGTATAAAATAGGCAGGCTATGAATAGGGGAGTAACAAACTAAGATTTCCATGTAGAAAGATGACTCCAAGAGCAAGTCATGGATAAGCAAAGGAAAAAGGCAGATGTGGAATGTCCTCTCTCTTTTTAGGAGGGGGTAGCTAAAAATCTGGTGATGGACAAGAAAGTTGGTATTAATTGGAATGGCAAAAAGAGTTCCCCCACAACCTCAGTCAGCAGAGGAAATGAGACATTCTCCTGACTACTGCTCATCCCTTAGCTAGGAATGGTGATTGCTCTATCTCCCACTAGGCTAGAAGCTCCCAATGGAAAGTAATGTGCTTGCTGGTATTCATTCTCGCTCTCTCTTACTCTCTCTCTCTCTCACACACACATACAAACACACACACACACTCAAACACACACATACCCTGTGACTGGCTAAAGGTAGATGTTCAGTAACTGAACAGACTGAAGGAATGAGTGAATGAATATATGAATGAATGAATTGAAGGTTTTGGCCCAAGAAACCAATGGAGAGCTACTACAAAACGTGACTGATGAATTATCTTGGGAGTTGATAAGGTATCAATCAGATGGAAAGCTAAAATGGATGCCTTTGAAGATCTCTTCCAATGTCAAGATTTTAAGATTTTAGTCCCTGTCCTGCCCCTTGTAAAAGTACCAAGTAGCTGCAAAAGGGATATGTGAGGTTTGTTTTAAAGACAAAAAAATTAATATTTTTAAAGTTCCATAAAGAATATCCAAGGGTAAGTTTATATCATGAAATAATGAGCTAAAAGCTGATGGTAGATTTCTTATTAAAAGATTTCCAGAAAAAAGGAAAACAATGATTGTCATAATTAAGCTTTTGAAAGCAGGCAGTATGGTAGATGAGATAGTAGAGTCTGCAGAGACCCCTCCACACTGGAAGGATATGGCATCAGATGCTTGGAAGTCATCCTAACAGTAAAGTCTAGGAAGAAAGTGAAACAGACAAAGACTGTGTAATTAGAAAAGAAGATGAAAGGGCTGGGGTGGTGGCTCAGTGGCAGAGTGCTCGCCTAGCACATGCGAGGCCCTGGGTTTGATCCTTAGCACCACATAAAAATAAATACATAAAATAAAAGTATTGTGTCCAATTACAACAACAACAACAACAAAAATTCTTTAAAAAAAAAAAGAAGAAGAAGAAAAGAAGATGAAAGGTCAGCACAGTAGCACATGGCTATAATCCCAGCAACTCAGAAAGCTTATGCAGGATGATCTAAAGTTTGAGGCCAGACTCAGCAACTTAGCAAGACCATCAACAACTCAAGAGAGCCACTGTCTCAAAATATACAAATAAAAATAAAATTGAGCTCTTTTTCATGGTGCCTTGTGGGTGATCAGCTGCTCTAAGATGAAGGTGAATATCTCCTTCCCAGCTACTGGCTGTCAGAAACTCATTGAAATGGTCAATGAACACAAACTTCGTACTTTTTATGAGAAGCATATGGCCACAGAAGTTGTTGCAGATGCTCTGGGTGAAAAATGGAAGGGTTATTGGTCCAAATCAGTGGCGGGAATGACAAACAAGGTTTCCCCATGAAGCAGGGTGTCTTGACCCACGGCTGTGTTCGCCAGCTACTGAGTAAAGGGCATTCCTGTTATAGACCCAGGCGAACTGGAAAAAGCACAAATCTGTTCTAGGTTGCATTATGGATGTCAATCTGAGCGTTTTCAACTTGGTTATTGTAAAAAAAAAAAAAAAAAAAAGGATAGAAGGATATTCCTGGACTTACTGATACTACTGTACCTCGTAGACTGAGACCCAAAAGAGCTAGTAGAATCTGTAAACTTTTCAATCTCTCTAAGGAAGATGATGTCCACCAATATGTTGTCAGAAAACCCTTAAACAAGGAAAGGAAAAAAAACCCAGGACCAAAGCACCAAAGACTCAGCGTCTTGTTCCTCCACGTGTCCTGCAACACAAGCGCCAGCATACTGCTCTGAATAAACAGCTTACTAAGAAGAATAAGGAAGAGGCTGCAGAATATGCCAAACTTTTGGCCAAGAGAATGAAAGAAGACAAAGAAAAACGCCAGGAACAGACTACCAAGAGACTCAGGCTGTCTTCTCTGAGAGCTTCTACTTCTAAGTCTGAGTCCAGTCAAAAATAAGAATTTTTAAGTGTAACAAATAAATAAACTTTAAATTCAAACTTTATTGACTTGTCATTATTGATTTGATATAATCAGAAAATGGATGGAAAAACATATCATAGAAAGGGAAGCAGTGGAAGAAGTCTACCTACAGGAGACACATGAAATGATGTTCTTCAAATTCAGAGACTGACACGATACTAGATGGCCAGCAAAGGTTTCTTTTTGAAGATGAGTGGCTCAGAAAGGATACTTAATATAAAACATTACCTTTGCAGAAAGTCATAACTAAGGTAAATAAAATAACTACCACCATAAAAAATAAAATAAAATTGACTAGGGATATAGCTCAGTGGAAAAGCATCCCTGGGTTCAACTCCCTACTTAAAAAAAAAAAAAAAAAGATAACGAAGATGAAGATGAAGGTGGAGTGGTAAGAAATAGAACCCTAGGCACATGAACAATAAGCATTGAGATACTCAGCAAGAAGAAAGCAAACAGAACACAACAAGGAGAGCTGTAAAAGATAATTAATTGATGAGCACCAACAATATAGGATTAGACAACAAAGACCCAACCTCATGGTCTAGGTAGAGCTCATGCTCCCGAGCAGTCTGGCTAAAAGAAAGGATATTCCTACCCTGGAAGGAACTGGAATAACAACTACTGCACCCAGACCAGGACTTCACAAGGCCAAAAAAAAAAAAAACCCAGAACAAAGCCTAGTTTCTGGCGCACACAAAAAATACAAGGCTAGTCTTAATTACAAAGAATTAGGTAAGATCAGTCTTAAAAAAAAAAAAAAAAAAACTGAGCTCACAAAGTCAGAATAAGACTAGCACACATGCTGAACTGCTGAGCTAGTAGCCTGAACTTCCCAAAATTTAACTCCAACAGGCTGGGGCCCAAAGCCTTGTTCAAGGCTGACCTGCTTCAGCTCTGTCCAGTGGAAAGCTGTACAGAAACAGAAACCAGAAGGCCTTCACAGACCTCCCAACATCAGAGAGTATGAGGCAAGCCCATGAGTAGCACAGAGTTGCTTTAAAATCCCAATGAAAGAGAAAGAAAGTATGTCAAATGGGAAGAACCAGAAAAAAGGATGAATATGAAGTTCAGTGTACAGAGAACTCTGTTCATTTTTTCCATCCAATCACCAGTTCCCTAATCCAGAATACATCTTTAAAAGCTCTATAGCCCATAGGCATTACCCAGAAATCTATTCATTTTTATATTTGTGGCTATATCTACAAAAAAATAATTTAGCATCAAGTCATTAGTCAACACCATGCCCCCAACTATACATAAAATGTTTTGTGAGAAAAACAAATACCTTTTATATTTTTACCTCTTATGCCTCATCATGAGCACAACATGTTATTGAGAGGATAGCCCACATTGCAACTCTCATTTCCCATTTTGAACCACAGACTTATATCATCTTCAGAGATCTAAATAATGTTCTTGCCTATCTAAATATTCTTAGCATACGGCTGAAAATCTTGAAGATCATTAAGAAAACAAACTACAAAAAAATTACACAACAAACTAGTGGCAGAGACAGCAAAGAAACCTAGAGGCCTCTGTTCTTTCCATGTTTGCAATGTCACTAAATCTGGTAAAGTTGCCTATTATTTGGAAGCAAAATCCAGTTAAATGAATTCATTCATAATTCTTAACCCTTCCCATTGAGCTCATGTACAGCCCAACAGAAAATTCTTCCTCTCCATCTGCAAAGACAATCCTTGCTACATGACAGAATAGAAATCCACTAGAGGTTACTCAATTTAAATTATCCAACTCCAAAACAAGAGAAGGCCTCAAGCAACACCATCTGATTATGAGATTTTGCTGCTGTAGAGAGTTAAATCAAATTCATCCTAGAGGCTCATCTGCTGCATGATATTTTCATTCCTTAATATTGAACCTCACTAACAAATTCCAAAACAAGATGTGCCTGTGACGTTTTTCCCCTAGTACTTTCTGATTTTCATCTGCTACTGTGACTACTATTTGAAGGAATGTATTTATGTAAGTCATTCAATGTCTAGTATCTATACAACCCTGTGTATTTACAGTATATTAAAGATAGAAGGATAGAAAGGGTCTTATTTACGGAAATAATTTACACTCAGAAGTAATGGTGATAAGTGAAGAAAGAAGGTGAGGAAGTCTGATATACTGAGAAACCACAAATAACTGAGTTGGTATAATATATGAAAAATATGATTTTGTTACTTTATGATATTCATCTGTAATAAAACAATTGTTTTTTAAAACCTTATATATTTAGAAAAGCTAAACAAATACACACTATATACCAAAAACTTGACTTTGAGCAACTTTTGTTACCCACAAAGTATAGGCTGCTCCTTAAATACAGCTTTTCTCAATTAGAAGGAAAAAAAATCCTAGAATTGACCTAAAATAACATTTTCTTTAACTCATAATAAATTCTGTTGAATAAATGAAAATAAACACCTTTCTTCCCAGAAACAGACAAGAAAATCAATAAAAATCTCTATTTTAAAAAGGAATAATTTAACTGTCTAGAAACTTGACAACACTGCTTCATACAAGTGATCAAATTATTCAATGACAGGGCTGGGGTTGTGGCTCAATGGTAGAGCACTTACTTACCTAGCATATGTGAGGCATTGGGTTCAATTCTCAGCATATAAATAAATAAATAAATATCCATTGACAATTTAAAACATTTTTAAAAATTATCAATGACAAGTCATATAAATACTATGCAATGTGGATATGTGATGAGAATAGCTCTTCGCCTGATCTTTCTCCCAAAAAATCATGACTCACATTCTAATCATGAGATAAGTATCAGATAATTGTTAATTGAGGGATATTCTATAAAACACCTGAGTAGTACTTCTCAAAACCATCAAAGCCACCAAAACCAAGGAAAGTCTGAGAAACTGTTACAAACAAGAGGAGTCTAAAGAAACAAGATGACAGAACACAATATGGTATTCTACATGAAATTCTGAACAGAAAAAGGACATTAGAGACTAAGGGAATCTGATTAATGCATGGAGTTTAGTTAATAATACTGGTTCATTAATTTTGACAAAAATATCATACTAAGATGTTAATAATAATAGAAATTGGGTGTAAGGCATATAATGGGATCTCATTGTACCATCCTTGAGAATTTACTATAAATCTAAACAAATTCTAAAATAAATTTACTTCTGGGTATGGCGGCATACCCCTGTAATCCCAGTGACTCAAGAAGCTAAGGAGGATCACAAGCTCAAAGCCAGCCTCAACAACATAGTGAGGGCCTAAGCAACTTAGCAAGACCCTATCTCAAAATCAAAAACAAAAAGGGTTGAGGATATGGCTCAGTGGTTGAGAGTCCCTGGGTTCAACCCCCAGTATCAACCAACAAACAAATAAATAAATAATTAAAAGTTTACTAATAAAATTTTAAAATGAATTTTAAAACAAGTACTAGAATCTTCCATTAGGCAATCATAATGGACAACAATACTTAAAAAATAACAATGTAAACCTGAATATTCTTTAGTTCCCTGTTGGCATCTCTCTCCAATTCAGAAAGTCCCCTTAAGATCCCATTAGTGGGCTGGGGATGTGGCTCAAGCGGTAGCGCGCTCGCCTGGCATGCGTGTGGCCGGGGTTCGATCCTCTGCACCACATACAAACAAAGATGTTGTGTCTGCCGATAACTAAAAAATAAAATATTAAAATTCTCTCTCTCCCTTTCTCACTCTCTCTTTAAAAAAAAAAAAGATCTCATTAGCCACAACTTGGATTAATAAATTAATGCAGCAAAAATTTCCACTTTTTGTCTATTTTTTATGGTAGATGTAATACCTTCAGTTATTTGCAGTACATCTAAACATAGTATGTCATTTCCTACTTTTTAAAATGACAATCTTTATTTTATTTATTTATTTATACATGGTGCTGAGGATCAAGCCCAGGGCCTTGCATGTGCTAGGTGAGCGCTCTACTACTGAGCCACAACCCCAGTCCTTCCTACTTTTTCTACTGACAAGTCAAACTAGAATCCAAAACTACTAATAATATACTCTAAAGGTTAACTTCAATGAAAAGTTAATTGCTTACTTTCTGTGTACCTTTTCTTCTAGAACAGTCTTTCTGGGAAGTGCTTTAAGTGCATGTTAGGAGCCAAGTACATGAATTATGGGTGAAGTGGGTAGAGAATGAGTGGGCTGCTGGAAACAATGTTCCTATGGTGCTGACCTTGGTCTTCAGTCCTTTAGTAAATACTGTCACTTATTTGAATTCCTTCTCCTTCTCCTTTGCATCTGATGATCTCTAGCAATAAACCTTCTTCATGACACAATACTATATATTATTTAGTTTGAAGCAAACTATGTGAAGTAATGTTCTTTTTTAAAGCTCTCAATTCCTAACATACCAGAACCTGCCAAAAGCAGGTTGTTATTCCTTTCCAATCAATAGCTCACTCACAGCTGAAATATTAAGAGAGGAATTAGGACAAACAAATCTTCAGGGTTGCATCTATTCTGGCAAAAGACACAGAGTAGAGCTGGTGCAGTGGTTCACATGTATAATTCCAGTTGACTCTGAAGGCTAAGGCAGGAAGATCCAAGTTCAAGGCCAACCTCAGCAACTTAGTGAGACCCTGAGCAATTTAGCAAGACCCTATCTCAAAAAATAAATAGAACTGGGGATGTAGATCAATGGTAAAGCACCCCTGGGTTCAGTCCCCAGTACCAACAAATAAATAAAGCAAATATACACTTTATTTAAAATAATTTACCAATATTGGTTTATTTACAGAGAAAATTGTACTTTACTAGCAACAAGATATTAATAATACAGGAAACTGGGTCTAGGATTTATGGAAATTCTCTGAACTATCTTTGTGATAGTTTTTTCTGTGAATCTAAAAATATTAAAAATTCTTTTTTAAATCTTGTTATCTCCCTTGCTCAAATCTTGTAATTCTAACCAAGTACAAGAAAGAGAATCAATGAGCCTTGGACACTTGTTTTGAGAAAAAAACCTGTAATTAATTTTCTATAGTTACCTAACATATCCAGGAGGAAATGGTTTGATTAAAATAGTGCCCTTGAGTCAAACACAAAGCAAATTCAGAGTCAATGGCAAAATCTGGGATGAGTGACCTTTACCAATGTAGTCAATCCATTAGCAATGACAGTTTGATGGTAATAGCACAGCCCTGGCGAAAAAACACAGCCCAGAATATGCACATGCAAAAGTTCCTAATGTTTCAAAATACTTTAGTTATAAAACCAGAAACTTAGGTTGTTATACCTAAGATTTAACAAAAAAAATTGAAAAATTTTTATACATTACTATAAAATCATGAGCATTATTGGTTTCACAATCATTTCCCAGATTTGGATAGCACTAGATAAAAATTAAAAGTTAAAATTCAGAGGAAATGAGAGTCAGAAAATAACTAGAGTTAGTTTTAAAGTACAGGTTTGGGTTGACCAGATAGACATAGACTTTGTTTACATTGCAGTTGATGACTGAAGACATCAATTGAAAAATGAGATGGGGAGGGGCTAGGGTTGTGGCTCAGTGGCAGATCACTTGCCTTGCACATGTGAGGCACTGGGTTCAATCCTTAGCACCACATAAATATAAATAAAGAAAATAAAGATATTAAAAAAATAGATCCATTTAAAAAAAATGAGACAGGTGGGAATTGTTCATTACACACTTTTGGCCAGAAATAAACCCTAACCCCAATGTGAAAATAGAAGGTGGAGCTTTTGGAAGTGATTACAGTGATGCCTCATAAATGGGATTAGCGCCCTTATAAGAGAACTACAGTTTGTAATTCCTCTCCCCAGACCTACCCTAGCTCTCTGCCATGTGAAGACACAACCAGAAGATAGCTCCTGTAAACCAAAGAGTGTCCTCACTAGATGCATCTGCCACAGCCTTGATCTTAGACTTATCAGCCTCTATAACAGAGGAAAATAAATTGATGTTATTTATGCCAACCAGTCTGTGGTATTCTGTTATAGTAGCCTGAACTAAGGCAGTCAACCTTAGTTTAGTCAAAGTACTAGTCAACAGTTTCATAGAACACTGGTTTTTAAACTGTATTATGTATCAGCATCACCTAGAGAGCTTATTAAAACATACATTGCCAGGCTTTATTTCCAGGGTTTCTGATACAGTAGGTCTCAATCAGAGGTCTGAGAAATGTATTTCTAATAATTCCTAGGTAATGATGATACTCCCAACTCTTGTCCTATGTAAACATTTTAACAACATTAAAAAAAAAAAAAAAAAAACCCTATGATCAAATTTAAGGACCTAGCCAGGCACAGTGGTGCACGCCTGTAATCTCAGCAGCTTGGGAGGCTAAGGCAGGAGGATCACAAGTTCAAAGCCAGCCTCCCCAAAAGTAAGGTGCTAAGCAACCCAGTGAGACCCTGTCTCTAAATAAAATACAAAATAGGGCTGGGGATGTGGCTCAGTGGCCAAGTGCCCCTGAGTTCAATCCCTGGTATTTCCCCCCACCAAAAAAAATTAAGGACCTAAATAAAATCCAAAACCACATTACATGATTTTGCAACAAATATTCTTTGAGGATTCACTCCATTGATCAGCACTGTACTAGATGCTGGCACTAGCTAGAGTAGTGAGTAAATAAAAGGACACATGTACTTTTAGACCGTACTCCAGAGGATGAGGCAGTTATATGTACAATGTACCATGAGACCCTGCAAGACAGGATAGTCTAACCTCATCCGCAGTCAGAGACGATTTCCTTAAGAAGTAATACTTGAGATTAGTTCTGAAGGAGAACTACTAAAATTATTTTCCTTAAGGAAGTGGTGCTTGAGATTAGAAATGGGGTCCAGAGGAGAGCACTCCATACAATGGGAGCAATATGTACAGTGGGAATGGCATGCAATAGGAAGGTAGCACCCTAAGGGAAGGCCAGAAAGACTACAGTACTGAAGGTCACAGATATTAAATAGGCCAATAGGGCCTGGCAGGCAAAGCAGAGTGTGAACTGCATTTTCAGTGTGAAAGGAGTCACTAGGGATTCATAATATGACTTAATGTATGTTTTGAGAATAATCAGCCTAGTTGCTTTGCAGAAGTGCATTAAGAGTGGACCCAAAAAATATTCAGGAGACACAATCTTTGGAATTCATTAAAGAACTGGGTAGGATGGAATGAGAGAGAAGGAAGATTAAAGGCCAACTTCCATGCCTCCATAAAATGCTATGAAGTGATCTGCAGTGCTTTTTCAGCCTGACTTGAGTTTTTTCCTATGGTGCAGCATGAGAAGCAAAAAAAAACCAGGTATTTTATTTATGCCTGGAAAAAGACTAGGCTTATAAAAATACTTAAACAGTAGGATGATAGATCAAATGCTTCCTTTTTCCAAGAATGGAAAATTCCTTTTCAGAGCATTATATATTAAGCTCAAAGTTAACCTAATTGTCTCCTTTTGCAATTGTGGAAACAAAGACTGACAGGGTTACTCATCTCATTCCACTGTATTCAGACTAAAGAAGCATCTTATTTTTAGCTCTCTAATGATATTATTCATTTTCTGTCTTGTATTTTCATTATATATCTATCTTATCTCTCTAAAACTTAAGTTCTCTAATGCAATATAATGATTATTACAAAACTAAAAACACCCAAAGATAGTATGCACTCCAACCTATGAAAGTTGGAGGTAGGAAAGTATTAGAGGAAAAAAAGGCAGAAAATTATTTTACTACATCTCATAAACAAATAAGTTGCCCTAAAGCTAATTCAGAAGGAGTAAAAAAAGTTCTTATTATGTGTTGTCTAAATATATTGTTATAAATACGAGGTGTCCTCCAAAAGCTCACGCATGATAAAATGCAAGAATTTTCAGAGAAATAATTAGGTCTAACAACAAGTAGATTAATTCATCGATAGAATTAATAGGGTGGTAGCTGTAGGTAGGTAGGGTGTGGATGGAGGAAGTAGATCACTAGGTGTGTTAGTTTGGGGTTTATATTTTGTCCTTGGTGAGTAGAGCTCTCTTTCTACTTCCTGATTGCTGTGTCCTGAGCTACTTCCCTGTCACATCCTTCCACCATGAAATTCTGCCTCACCTTTCGGGCCCAGAGTTATGGAGCTGGCTGACTATGGACTGAACCTCTGGAAACCATGAGCCAAAATGAACCTTTCTTCCTATTAGTGTTCTTGTATCGTTTAGTCATAGTGATAAAAAAGCTAACTGAAACATCTACTTAAAGCAGCACTCAAACATAATTAAGTAAAACAGTAAAAAGTTGGAAAATGTTACCTTCTATAACTAGTACTGCTAAGCAAAATTTGGATAATCAAGGATAAAGATGAAAATATTTCCACTATGTCTCCACATCCTTAAAACCACATTGACAATGGCCAAATGAAATTAACTAGAGTTCTAAAGCAGATTCACATCATAATTTCTAATCTAAGAAAAAATTCTACCCCAACATAACCTTGAAAACCAAGTATGTTGCTGGGCACAGTGGTGCACATCTGTAATCCCAGCAACCTGGGAGGCTGAGGCAGGAGGATCACAAGTTAAAAGTCAACCTCAGCACATTAGTCAGACTCTAAGAAACTCAGCAAGAACCTGTCTCTAAATAAAATATTTAAAAAGGGCTGGGGATGTGGCTCAAAGGTTAAGCACCCCTGGGTTCAATCCTCAGTACCAAAAAAAAAAAAAAAAAAAAACAACATGTAGGGCTAGGGGTTGTAGCTTAGTAGTACAGTGCTTGCCTTGCACATATGTGTGAGGCACTGGGCTCAATCCTCAGTACCACATAAAAATAAATAAATAAAGTAAAGGTATTTTTAAAAAAGAAATAACCCTATATTTAAAAAAAATACCAAGTATGTGCAACATTCTGAACTATAATTGCAGATGGGTCTTAGTTATTTCCTTCTTCAGGATTTAAACTTACTGTCTATCAAAGAGCCAAGACAAAAGCACTCAGCTCAACATCCTGTACAGAGGCTTTGTCCAGGTCCTAGAATTATAACTCATTAATTTAGCATTCATTGTTTAAAGGTTTCTTGTTTTGCTTGCTTTAAGTGAAATTCTGACATAAAGAAGCTTGCCCTAGACTCTTTTCCTTCTTGCTGGCTAGAAGTTGAAAAACAAATGCTGAAGCCAGGTGCAGTGGTGCACATCAATAATCCCAGTGACTTGGGAGGCCAAGACAAGAGGATCTCAAGTTCAAGGCCAACTCTAACAACTTAGCAATATCCTTCCTTCAAAAAAGAAGAGAGAGAAAAATACCAAGGTACACAGAATTAACCCACTTAGCCTGAAAACCTAGATGGCCTCCTGGAATACAGGTTTCCCACTTGCCCTGGGCTATTACATGCCAGAAAAATAAACACCTAAATTTTTTCTAGCCACTATATTTTGGAGCTCTTTGTTATATCAGTTTACCCTCTAACCTAACATCTTCCCCTATATTAAACTGTAAGGTAAATGAGGGCAGAGATTTCTGAGTATAGAACCTGGCACAAATTAGAAAACTCAATAAATATGTGTGAATTGATTACAAGCAGACAACTTTGTTATTATCACCCTCCACATCACCAAATCACCTTCATGACTTCAAGAAATTGAGTTTACAAGATCCAAATTGTTCCCAAGACAGTGCTCCAGAAGTTGCTATATCCCATCTTCCCCTTCCTCTACTGAGTGTGCCTTTCAGCCCTATTATCCTCCTTTCAGTTTCTTCAATGTGCTTGGATTTTGCCCAACTCAAGGACTTTGTGAAAGCTGGTTCCAACATCTACTCCCAACTTCCTTTTCTGAACTAGTCCCCCATTCCTTTACGTACCTGCTTAAATATCATCTCATCAGACAGAATTTCTCTGGCCATCTCATCAAAAACAGATCCTATTTCTGTTATTATCTCTGAGTTTCTATTCATTTTATTCATAACATCTATGAAAATGAGTATCATGTTAATTTTTTTAATTGTAAATTAGATTATAAGCTCCATAAGGACTGAAATTACTTTTGTCTTTATTCGCCACTCAGATTTTTTTGCCTTACATAGTATCTGCCTGGTCCTAAAAAGCCAATAAAGATACTAGTTTGGATCTGGAATGTCCCCCAAAGGTCCATGTGTTTAAAACTTGGCACTGTTGAGAGGTGGCAAAAACCCTTGTGAGACAGAGCCTACTGGGAGGTCTTTGGGTCACCAGGGCTGTGCCCTCAAAGGGGATTGTGTGACTTCATTCTCCTCCTTTTCCTCCTTTGCTTCCCAATCATGAGATGAGTGGTTTTGCTCCACCATGCACTCTGGCCATGATATACTGCCTCCCCACAGGCCCAAAAGAAACTAAGTCAACAAATCATGGACTATAACCTCTAAAACTATAAGCCAAAATAAATCTTTTCCCTTAAGATGTTGATTATCTCAGGTACTTGTTACAGTGATTATAAAGCTCACTCAACCAAGGGATAAATTAATAAACTGTACTAAATATTTTCATTGTTTGTGCTTCGTATTTTGGGATAGACTTAACTTAAACTGTATGTACCACTCCACAAATACAGTCTTCAAATGCCCTTGACTAAGAATCTGACAATAATGTAAGTTTCTATTTAGGAGGCTATATAAACCAATGTACACACCGCCATGCTCTTAATTGCTTTCTTAGTAGAATTACCATTCTCCCTCTCCACTCCTTGTTTTTAGTTGCTAATAATTAGATAAAATTTTAGTGATTCCTACTGTTATGATGGACTAAAAGTAGTTTTTACCAACATGTCTCAGATGCAGGTTCATAAGGCATGTATGATTGAAAACAAATGATTATTATACTTTGAGGGCATGCCAACTGCCCTGCATGGACCTCAGACCCAGGACTAAATTTCCTCTGCTTTCTCAGGTCAAGGTCTCAGCTTATCAGTTTGATTCTAGATTATATAACCAGAGGTGGCCCTCTACAACTGTGTGGGCATCAGCCAAACTGGGCACTGTGGAACAGTCTAGGGGAACTTAGTGACATAGATATCAAATTATGTCATTTTTAAACAATATTTCCTTCTGTAGCTTTTCTGTGTCTGTGGTGGTAGATACACAAACCTACACATGGGATAAATCTGTGTATAATTAAATACATACTACATGCACAGACATATACACACAAATAAGTATGAAATGCATCAATGTCAATATCCTGGTTGTGACATTATACAACAGTTGTGTAAGATGTTATCATTGGGAGATACTGGGTACATAAGATCTTTTTTTTGTACAATTGCATGCATATTTACAATTATTTCAATAAATATTTTTAAATGCTATTTCATCATAGAAACTCTAGGATGCTCCAGAATTCAGCTGGTTACTTTTCCGAAGGAAGAAAAAAGCTGGGAAATGAAAGGCAAGTAGCTGTGAATATGAAGCTTCACAGAAGAAAAGAATATTGCAATCTCTGAAAACATACATAATCTAAATCTACTTCAAATCACAATACCAAAGAGCAAAAGATTGTTGCAGAATACCTAATTCAATCCCTGCATTTTAAAGACCTGAAAAAAGAGTCTAAAAAATTAATTTGTCAAGGGCTGGGGATGGAGCTCAGTAGTAAAGCATTTGCCTAGCATGTGTGAGGCCTTGAGTTCGATCGCTAGCACCACCAGAAGAAGAAAAAAATGTGTCAAACTTTAAAACTTCTTAGAGAAAAGAATTGAGAGACTAGTTTCCAACTTTGGTACAGGGATGGACTGCTTGAAACGAGATACATAATGCACTAACCCTAAGTAAAGAGACCCCAAAATTTAACTACATTAAAATTAGAAACTTGTTTATGAAAACACAAACACACACACACAGAGAACAATAACAAGCCACAAACATAGAGAAGATATTTTAAATATATATAAACAAAGGATTACTGTCCTAAGTATGAGAAGGAGTTTAACAATGAGAAAGATAACCAACCCAAGAGAAAATAGTCAAGAGACATTGATGAGAAATACATAGCTCATATAGAGATGAGTAAATCAAATTCCATACATGTCTGATTTTGTCAAAAGGAACCCAAATATTATAACTATAATGCTCTAATAAAAGAAAAATATGCAGATATGCTTAACTTCATTAATAATCAAAATATGAATTAAGATCAGAGTGAAATAAAATTTCATACACAATAGGCAAAGAAAAGTCAAACAATATCAAATGTTTCAAAAACATGGAGCAACAGAAACTCATACATTGCTAGTGGGAGAGTATTGATACAACTACTTTGGAGAACAAACTTTATCTCTTCTTATAAAATTGTGTATTTCAAAAAACGTATCATTACAATGTGTATGAGACATCTTATATATATGCTTGCCTATATATTTTATATATACACACACACACACATGCACACAAAGTGCATGTGTGTATATATTTTTTCAATCCCTAGCAAAGTGTGTGTGTGCATCCTGCACACAAGCACAGGAGTGAGGGAAACCTTCAAATACACATACACCAAAAGACATATACTTTTCATAGCAGCACTGATCGTAACTGGGAAAAAAAAAAACCTTCAAACAATTGGTCTATCAAAAGCAGAAAGAAGCACCTGCCTTGTATGCATGAGGCCCTGGGTTTAATCCTGTTTTATTCACAAAGTAGAATATTACTCAGTTGTGACAATGAGTGACTTACAGGTATATAAAACCTTATAAAGAATTCTAGGGGGCTGGGGATGTGGTTCAAGAGGTAGCGCGCTTGCCTGGCATGCGTGCAGCCCAGGTTCGATCCTCAGCACCACATACAAACAAAGATGCAGTGTCCGCCGAAAACTAAAAAATAAATATTAAAAAATTCTCTCTCTCCCTCTCTCCCTCCCTCCCTCCCCCTCCCCCCCTCTCTCTTTAAAAAAAAGTATTCTAGGAATATAATGAGTAAAAATAAAGCAATATATAAGCCATTTGTATAAAGCTCAAAGTAAGAAAACTAAAAACATCATCTAGATTGCATATCAATGTGTTCATGTGACTTTTTAAAGCAAAAGAATGATTATAACAGAAATAAAGTCAATGGTTACAAGGTGAAATGGTGGCAGGGAGATAAGAAAAAAGCACACAGAATTGAGTTGTTAATGTTTTAATTTTCTAGTTGGGTAGTAGGTGCACAGGTATTCATTTTATTATTATGCATTATATATATTCTACATGCACTAAATATTACATTTTTAAAACGTGGCTTTTTAAAAATGGTAGTAATGGGGCTGGGGTTATAGCTCAGGGTAGAGCACTTGCCTCACACATGTGAGTCACTGGGTTCGATCCTCAGCAACACATTAAAATAAATGAAGTAAAAATATCGGATTCATCTTTAAAAAAAATCTTGAATAAAAAATGGTAGTGATTTTCCCCAGGCCAGTTAGTAGAGGCCCCATAATAAAGCATCCAATTTCATACCTCCAAAAGCTTCCATTAAAAAGCACATATTAGGAACTAAACAGACATTTGCTAATGCAGCATGAATTTCATAATTTCTTAACATTATTAATTCTAAATATGGGTCCTATAAATCCTTTATAAGTCATCTGATCTGATTACATTTGATTTTATTTTGATTACTGCCTTCATTAGTACCTTTGATAAATAATACATTTGAATTTATATATGAATCTAATTGCACTACCTTAATTTTCAAAATAAGGAAATATATTCTACTAATAATTTTCAACAAGGTTCTAGGCCTAGCATAAGTTAACAAATGACTTATTTTAAGGTTTGGTTTTTTTGTTTGTTTTGTTGTTAGTACTGGGGATTTAATCCAGAGGCACTATCACTAAGTTACACACCCAGCCCCTTCATTTTTCATTTTGAGACAGGGCCTTGCTCCAGTGTCAAGGCTAGCCTCCAATTTGCAATCCTCCTGCCTTACCCTTCTTATTTGGTGGGATTATTGGCATGCACTATCATGCCCAGCAGTTAACAACTTTTAAAACAGATTTTTAAATCCAGGTGCAGTGACACACACTTGTAATCCCAGAGGCTTGGGCAGCTGAGTAGGAGGATCTGCAAGTTCAAAGTCTGCCTCAGCAACTTAGTGAGACCCTAAGCAACTCAGGGAGACCATGTCTCAAAATAAAAAACAAAAAGGGCTGGAGATGTGGCTAAGTGGTTAAGCACCCCTGGGTTTAAGCCCTGCTACAAAAATAAAATAAAATAAAATAAAAATAAAACAGATTTTATTTACAGAATTCGCTATGGCTGTTATCCTTTGGCTGATAAATGACTATAATAAACATGGCATTCATTTGCAGGGAAATGGATGGCATTAGAGCAGATTATGCTAAGTGAAGTTAGCCAATCCCCCCCCCCAAAAAAAAAAAATGCCGAATGTCTTCTCTGATATAAGGGAGGTGACTCAAAAAGCGGTAGGGAGGGGCGGTAGCGTGGCCGAGTGGTCTAAAAGCGGTAGGGAGGAAGAGCATGAGAAGAAAATTACCTCTAGATAGGGAAGAGAGGTGGGAGGGAAAGGAAAGGAGAAGGGGAATTGCATGGAAGAGGGAAGGAGACCCCCTTCATTGTACAGAATACAGGTATGACGATGTGAGGGGAAAAAAAATAAGTGGGTCACATTAGATTGGGTAGAAAGAAGTGATGGGAGAGGAGGCGAGGGGAAGGGGGTAATGGAAGGACAGCAGAATAAAATAGACATTATTATTGCTGTGGGTATATACGTGACTGCATGATCAATGTAATTCTGCAACCTCAGAAAAATGAGAAATTATATCCCATCTGATTCAAATGTATGATGTCAAGATCATTGTACTGTCATGTGTAACTAATTTAAAAATTAAAAATATATATATCATTGAATTCCATCCAACCAAATTACTACTGGTTCTCAAGTAGGTATACACAAACACATACAAATTATCTACTTACTGTTGTCTACTGCCTCCTAGCAGCTGTCACTCAGTCAAATGTACCATTCTATAAGTATGTTCATGAGTGGAGTTAAGTAAGTGCTTTTGGGGATAGTAACAGATAGCCACTAGCAAAGGAAATAGTATTGCACCCCAGAAAACCTGCTCATAATATTCTAACATCAAAAACAAAAATTATCTCCTCTATAATGCTGTTAGCTAAGTAGGTAACATAATCAGGGTACTGACAAACACATGGGTCTATATTTGATCCTCAATCATTCATGCCAGTGTGAGCTAAGAAATATAACCACTACTAAAAGCACCCGAACAAGCTAGTTACAGTGGCACACACCTGTAATCCTAGCAACTTGGGAGGCTGAGGCAGAAGGATCACAAGTTCAAAGTTCAGCAACTTAGTGAGACTCTGTCTCAAAATAAAAATAAAAAGGACTAGTGATATAGATCAGTGGCATAACACCACTGAGTTCAATCTCCAGTATCTTAAAAAAAAAAAAGCTCACTGTTATAGTTTAGATATGAGGTGTCCCCCAAAAGCTCATATGTAAGACAGTGCAAGAAATCTTAGAGATAAAACGATTGTTAAAGAGATTTAACCTAATCAGCGCACTAATCCCCTGACTGGGATTAATTGGGTAGTAACTATAGGAAGGGTGAGGTTAAAGGAGGTGGGTCTCTGGGGGCTTGCCTTTGGGGTTTATATTTTGTCCTTGTTGAGCAGAGCTCTCCCTCTGCTTCCTGGGGTGATGACCTGAGCCACTTCCCATGGCCACACTCTTCCACCATGTTCTGGCTCACTTTGAGCACTGAAGAATGAAGCTGGCTGTCTGTGGATTGAGAACTATGAAACTGTGAGCACCCAAATAAACTTCTCATTCTCTAATTGTCCTTCTCAGGTCTTTTTGGTCATGGCAGTAAAAAAGCTGACTAAAGCATTCATGAACAGAACTTCCTTAAATTTGTCATTGTTCACATCCAAAGTATAGATAATTCAATTCAAACTCATTATTATTAATAGGGAAACAAATTTGGGGAAGAGTATTGGCACATAGGAAATCAAGAGTTGGAGACCTCTGCTGGGCGCAATGGTGCATGCCTATAATCGCAACAGCTCTGAAGGCTGAGGCAGGAAGATCACGAGCTCAAAGCCAACCTCAGCAAAAGTGAGGCTCTAAGCAACTCAGTGAGATCCTATCTCTAAATAAAATACAATATAGGACTAGGGAATGTGGCTCAGTGGTTGAGTGCCCCTGAGTTCAATCCCCAATACCCCCCCAAAAAAGTTGGAAACCTGAAAAGTAAATAGATGCACAACTCAATAGAAAATCGTCCAAAAATCCACTCCTAGATTGTGAAACCTAAATATATAGTACAGAAAGAATTTAGATATACATCACCCAGGAGCCCTTGTAACTCAGATAAGGAAACTGTGGACATAGGTAAAAGAGCTAAGTCTAGAATTCCATATTTCTTCATTACATACATCTTAACTTCCATTCTCTAAATATTATTGGGCAAGCTACTTACCCTTTCTCACAGCTATAGTAAAGAGACTGGACCACTAAATGGCTTTTAAGGTCTTTTATCAATTCTAGGACTCACTATGCAAGCCCTTCATTTTACACAAATACAGATGTTAACAAACTATAGATATTTATTGTAAGCTTTTCCATTCCTGATCTATAGACACTTTACATTTAATTATTCATCTTCATACAATCCTAAAACATAAGTGTGATAGAATTTTATACTTCACTGGGCCACAGAATACCCAGATATTTGGCCAAGAATTAGCCTGGATGTGTCTTTGAGGTTGTTTCTGCATGAAATGAACATACAACTTAGTACACTGAGCAAAGGAAATAACCTTCCGTACTGTGGATGGGCCTCATCTAATCAGTTGAAGATCCAAATAGCCCTCCCTTAGAGTAAGGAAGAACTCTTCCTGTCTGATTGCCTTCAACATGGGACACTGATTCTTTTTTCCTGCCTTTAGAACTGCACTGAAACAGTGGCTTTTCCTGGGCCTTGAGCCTTTTGCCTTCAGACTGGAACTTACACCACTGGCTTTCATGTGTCGCTAGCTTGCCAACTCAGATCTTGGGTCTTGTCAGCCTGCATCATTCCGTGAACCACTTCTTTATAATATATCTTTTTCTATATATATGTATGCATCCTATTGGTATATTTTTCTGCAGAATTCTAACTAATGCAATAAGAAAATGCACATAGTGAACTGATGCTTGTAAAGCCTATAGAACATTTCCTGGAAATTACCACTCTCATTTTTGCTGTTTTAATAATAGTAAGAAGGCAAAAGAAAGACAATTTACAACCAAAACGATTCCATAAACATGCAACATACCAATGAAACCATGGATCAGCAATTCAAGGCAAACTGATTGAAATAATTTCTGTACACAAACATCCTAACAAAAGACAAATACCTACATTGGAGGTAGAATGATCAAAAGAATTAAAAAGAACACTTACTTTGGGGAAGGGTATGTAGTTCAGTGGCAGAGTACTTGCCTAGTGTGTGCAAGGCTGTGGGTTCAATTACAAACAGTGTAAAGAAAAAAAAAAAAGCAAAGTATGGTGAGGCATATCTATAATCCCAGCTACTTAGGAGGCTAAAGCACCAGAATCCTAAGTTTGAGGCCACCCAGAAAACGTGGTGAGAACTTGTCTCAAATTTTTAAAAGGGTTGAGCACTCAGTAGTAGAGCTCTTGCCTAACATACATTGCAAAGCCCTGGGGTTCAATCCCCAGCACCCACCCCCTCATTTTTCAAAATGTTATCCATGTAAATTAAACTAAGATTATTTTCTTCTTTGTGTAATAAGGACTCAAGCAAGACAATATTATCATTTCTGAATATCTACCCTCCATTATAATTACAATAAAATGGGGCTGGGGTTGTGGCTCATTGGTAGTGGACTTGCTTAGCACATGTGAGGCACTGGGTGTGATAAGGAATAAATAATAAATAAATTACAATAAAGTCACAAACATATTAAAAGCACTCACACTTCAATAAAGGTGTTTTTAAAAAATTATAAACAAATATCTGCAAAAATCATCTAAATTTATAAAATGTTTCAAACGGATTTGCAAAATGAAAAAAAAATAATCACCCCATTTAGTATTTATAATGAAGTGAATACTTTTAAAATATTATAGCAAAATGCTCAAGAAAATGAATGTTATAAGTGTAGAACCATTGTGATACTCATAAATATAAAAAAACTATTCGTTAACTACACCAGAGAATATTAAATACCTAAAATGAAAATGAAAAGAAATCGTTATATACATTAAAAAAAACACAGCATTAGCACCTGGAGGAAAATATTTTTCTAAAGTATAAATAAAGATAGTTTTTAAATGAAAAACACAGTGATAACTGTGGACTGGACAATCTGATCTCTCAAACAAGCTCTACAAGTCTATGATTACAAATGGCAACTATGATTAGAAATATATAAAATAGGAGTCCTATTTAATTCATTTGGCAAACATTTACTGAGTATATAGCATATGTCAGGCATTAGGTATCAGGAATATAGCAATGAGCAAAAATAGTCACATTTTTTACCTTCCTGGAACTTACCAAGTAGAGGGAAGATAGATATTGAATAAGTTAACAAATATACAAATATAAAGCCAATTGCAAAAAGATTTATTAAAAGTTTTGTATGAGGGGCTGGGGTTGTGGCTCAGCAGTAGAGTGCTCACCTAGCATGCATGAGGCACTGGGTTTGATCCTCAGCACCACATAAAATAATAAAGACATAGTGTCCACCTAAAACTAAAAAACAGATATTTAATTTAAAAAAATTTTAAGCTTTATATGAGAACCTGGGAATGAGGCATTGTCTGAGAGAAGAATCAGCTTCCTTGGGGGAAGTGATTAAGCTGAGTTCTGAGAAATAAATAAGATTGGAGGCAACTGACAATAGCAGAAAAGTATACCAGGCAAGAGGAATGATATATACCAAAGATTCTGTGGTGGATGGAACACCAAAAAAGTGATGAAGATTTTTTGCAAAAAAGAAAAATCCATTACAATATCAACATGGAACCACAAAAACCCCCAAATAGTCAAAAACAATCCGAAAAACAATAAAGTTTGAGGTCTCGCCTCTGATTTCAAAACATATTACAAAATAATAATGTAATCAAACCAGACATGGTGGTGCACACTTGTAATCCCAGCAACTCAGGAGGCTGAGACAGGATGATCCCAAGTTTAAGGCCAGACTCAGCAACATAGCCAGATCCTTAGCAAGGTACTGGGCTGAAATAATTTTTTTTTTAATTAAAAGGGCTGGGATATAGCTTAGTGGTAAAACACCCTAAGTTCAATTCCCAGTACTGGAAAAAAACATATATATGTAATCAAAACCATATGGTACTGGCATAAAGACAGACTTACAAACCAGTACAATAGGGAGTCCAGACATAAACCCTCACTGTTATGATCAAATGATCTCTAACAAGGGTCCAGATCACTCAGTGAGGAGAGTCTTTTCACCTAATGGGGCTGGGAAAATTGTGTACCACATACAAGAAAGACAATGAAGGTGAACTGTTACTTTACAACATATAAAAATTTTAAATCAAAATGGATTAAAGACCTAAAACTATAAAAGTCCTCAAAGAAAACTTAAGGGAAGGGCTGGCATTATAGCTCAGTAGTAGAGTGTAAGCTCAGCATGCACAAGGCCCCAGGTTCAATCCCCTTCAATGAAAGAAAAGAAAAACGTAAGTGGAAAATCTTCATATTTAGATTTGAAAATAATTTCATGGACAAGACACTAAAAGCACAGGCAAAGACAAATGGGACTACATCAAACTTTGCTACTACTGCTCATCTAAGGAAACAATCAACAGCCTATGGAACACAAGAAAATACTTGCAAATCATGCAACAACCATCAAATGCTTTTAATAAATGGGCAAAGAACTAGAGTAGACATTCTTCAGAAGATGATATACAGCTGGACATGGTGGTGCATGTCTATAATCCCAATGGCTTGGGAGGCTGAGGCAGGAGGATCACAAGTTCCAAGGCAGCCTCAGCCACTTAGTGATGCCCTAAGTAACTTAGTGAGATCCTGTCTCAAAATTAAAAGTAAAATATATATCTCAGTGGTTAAGTGCTTCTGTGTTCAATCCCCAGTACTGGGGGGGGGGGGAGGGGAGATGAAATCAAAACCACAGACAGTTATCATGTCACACCCATTAAGATAACTACCATAAAAAATAACAACAGCTGGGCATGGTGGCACATAACTGTAAACCCAGCAAATCAGGATGCTGAGGATAAGGACTGGAAGTTTGAGGCCAGCATGGGCAACTTAGCAAGACTCTGATCAAAGTAAAATAAATAAAAAAAGATCTGGGAGCCAGGCGCAGTGGCACATACCTATAATCTCAGCAGCTTGGGAGGCTGAGGCAGGAGGATCCTGAGTTCAAAGCCAGCCTCAGCAACAGCAAGGTGCTAAGCAACTCAGTGAGACCCTGTCTCTAACTAAAATACAAAATAGGGCTGGGGATGTGGTTCAGTGGTCGAGTGACCCTGAGTCCAATCCTTGGTTCCTTGGTACAAAAAAAGATCTGAGATGATGCAGCTCAGTGATATAGCACCCCTGGGTTCAAGCCCCAATACCACAAACTATAATAACAGTGATGATGATGATGACCATTGACAAGTGTTGGTGAAGATGTGGACAAACTAAAATCCATAGGAGTGGGAAGGATGGTTGAATGAGACAGACATTATTACCCTATATACATGTATGATCACACGAATAGTGTGACTCTGCATTGTGTACAGCCAGAGAAATGAGAAGTTGTGCTCCATTTGTGTATAATAAGTTAAAATACATTCTACTGTCATGTACTAATTATTAGAACAAATTTTAAAAATGGTAAATTTTATGTTATATGAATTATATCTCAATGTTTAAAACCAAATTTTACAAAGTAAGGATAAGCCAGGCGCGGTGACACACATATATTCCCAGTGGCTGAGAGGCTAAGACAGAAGAATCTTGAGTTCAAAGCCAGCCTAAGCAAAATCCGAGGCACTAAACAACTCAATGAGACCCTGTCTCTAAATAAAATACGAAGTAAGGCTGGGAATGTGGCTCAGTGGCCATGTGCCCTTGAGTTCAATCCCTGTTACCTTCCCCACCCCCCACCCCCCAAAAAAAGTAAGGAGGAGTAAGAGTGATACCAGCAAAGTCTTTATTCAGAGAGCAGTGGAGAGTCACTGAAGACCCTCAGGTATAAAAGATCCATCTCAGGCTGGGATGTAGCTCAGCAGCAAAGTGTTTGCCTCACAAAGCCCTGGGTACAATCCCCAGTTCCAAAAAAGAGGGGAAAAAAAAAAAGAACCGTACAAAAAAACGATTTAAAAAAACCTTTAAAAAAAAAAGATCCCTCTGGTCTTGTGTGCAAGACAGATTAGAGAGCACAGGAGTAAACAAGATCAGTTATTGCAATGGTCCAGGCAATAGTAGCACCTTTGACTTGGATGGTAGAAGGGGTGGTAATGAAGAGATTTGAGGACATTTAAATATAGAAACTATTGGATATGCTGAGAGATTGGACATTTGGGGTGAAAGGAAAAAGGACTATTAAGGATTACTGGTAGGTATCTAGCTTCTACTACTAGGTAGGGGACAGTGCCATTCATGGAAATGGCAAAGACTAGAGGAGAAACAAATATGAAAGAAATATCGATGACTTGGACTGGAGTGGCAGTTGTGATGATAAAGTAGCATCAATTGGGCATGGTGGTGCATTGGTTATGAGGGAATAAGATGCAATTCACATTCTGGTAATTCAGAATAATGTTCTCAGGTCTGGAACCAGTGCCTATATATGTATGTTTAAAAAAAAAAAAGACCGCAGAGGTACTGGGGTTGTGGTTCAGAGGCAGAGCACTTGCCTAGCACATTTGAGGCCCTGGGTTTGATCCCCAGCACCACCTGTAAATAAAGAAAATAAACATATTGTGTCCAAATACAACTATAAATATAAGACCACAGAGAACTCTTTCTGTCATATGAGGATGCAAGAGGTCAGTCATCTGCAACCCATAGAGAGCACTCGCCAAACCTGACCATGCTAGCATACTGATCTCATACTTCTTTGAGAACTGTAAGAAATAAATTTGTTATTTATAAACTACTCATCTATGGTGCTTTGTTAGAACAGCCCCAATAGATCTGGAGTTGGAATCTATGTTCTCTAAACTAACATATCCCCCTGCTATGAATGTCATAAACAATAACCCTGCACCGCTGCTCATATAATTTCTTCCTCCTGTAATAAGGTTCTCCTCCCTAAAAATCCCACAATCTTCAGTCCTTTGGATCCCCAAAGGCCCAGCTCACATGCTACTTCCTCTATAAAGCTCTCCTGAACCATTACAGCCATAGTGTGAACTAGCACCTCCTGCACTTAATTATGTGTACTCCCCTAAAGAATGACACTGATGGACTATTAGAATTGTGTAGTGATTGGTCTTGTGTATATGTCTTCTGCCTCCTCTACCAGAGTGAGGGAACAGGGCTATACCTGTCTATAACACCTGGTAGGGCACGAACTTAGTATTTATGTGTTTTCAGAAAAGAAATCTATGTCAGGCATAGTGGTGCACACTTATAGTTCTAGCCACTTGGGAGGCTAGGGCAAAAGGATCATTGGGCCAACATCATAAAACCCTGTCTCCTAAAAAGAAAAGTCAGCCAAAGTAAATTATGCCCTATACTATGGATCCCTTAATCCATATTACTGCAAACTACATTCATCGTGAAGCTTAAAAGACATTACCACTGCTTACACAATAAGTGTAGTTTACATAATCTGCTCTACCCAACTGTTACTTTTTTGTGACAATTCCCTCATGGCTTCTGTTCCCTGTGGATCTGTAGGATTACTTCATCTTCCAGCAAGGCTTTCTTATTTATTCCTTGATTAAATTTAAGAAGAATTGCTAATTTTCCTTTATAATAGTAAAAATGACCAATTTTGAGAAGAAACAGATATTCATGGGGATTTCCTCGAATGTGAAACTCAAAAGCAGCTGGGTGTGGTGACATATACCAGTAATCCCAGCAACTTGGGAGGCTGAGGCAGAAGGATTGCAAGTTCAAAGTCAGCCTCAGCAACTTAGTGAGGTCCTAAGCAACTTAAAAAAAAGTGGGATGGGGCACAGTGGTTAAGCACCCTAAGTTCAATCCCTGGTACCAAAAAAAAAAAAAAAAAAGGAACTCAAAAACAGTTCTTAAATAAAACAATATTTGTAAATATTTCATAAAACTCATTTTTTTAGCCCAAGAATATATTCTTTCTCCCTCTCCCTCTCTCCCACATAGACTTCCTTATTACAACACTCTTCAGTGTGCCCTCTGTGGGGAAAGATTTTTATATCAGCTCCCTATGAGCTAAGAGCTAGCCATGTACAGAAGGGGATGAGGTAATGATAAAATGAATGCTGGGAATATGGGCAAATGAATGGAACAAGGAGGGGTAGGAACAGTAGCAAAAAGTCCCAAAGTCAGGAAAAAAGAAAATCCACGAACTTGGTGATGCTCCAGAGAGGAAACCAGCAAGTGTTGACGCTAAACTGGCAGAAACATCAATACTTCCTGGCTCCCC
The DNA here is from genome assembly GCF_047511675.1 of Marmota flaviventris. NCBI lineage: Eukaryota > Metazoa > Chordata > Mammalia > Rodentia > Sciuridae > Marmota > Marmota flaviventris. The sequence continues at coordinate 121,593,062 of NC_092518.1, forward strand.
CACTGGGTGCATCAATTTAACACAGGCAGTCTGTTCTTCTGCTGCAAGTAACAAATAGTGAATGCTGTCAACAATATGAAAAGAAATGATCCATAAAAGAGAAGCATGGCTGTGGGCAGCAATGAAAAGAAGGTGTGACTGCTAAAAGTATTTAGACTGTATTTTGCAGCTGATCAGCTTAATGATCTTAGGCAAGTCATTTCCCTTAGATACAAGTATTTCATAGCAATAGTGTAGCAAGCCTGAGGTTACAATTCATTTTTTTCCCTTGTGGTCTGGGGATTAAAACCAGAGGCACTGAGCTACATACATTCCCAGACCTTTTAATTTTTTTATTTTGAGACAAAGGCTCACTAAGTGACCCAGAAAGCCTTGAACTTGTGATCCTCTTGCCTTAGCCTTCCGAATCAAGTCACAGTACCTAATGAGACTGCTAATTTTAAAAAAGGCCTACTTTGGCCATTGGCTGGTATGGAAACTTGAATTTCAGGGGGGATTCCTATCACCCTAACTGATAAAAGTGGTTTGCTGTGCCTAAACTCTGTACAAACAATATTTATGTTGAATATCTGCCTTCCTTCTTGGAATATAAAATTTTGGTATGTGCCAGGTGTAAGGTGCCTAAGTGAACAAATCCCAATAAAAACCCTTGGGTGTTGGGCTGGGGATGTGGCTCAAGAGGTAGCGCGCTTGCCTGGCATGTGTGTGGCCTGGGTTCGATCCTCAGCATCACATACAAAGATGTTGTGTCTGCCGAAAACTAAAAAAAAATAAATATTTAAAAAAATTCTCTCTCTCTTAAAAAAAAAAAAAAAACCTTGGGTGCTAAGTCACTAATGAGTTTCCCCAGTAGATAATATTTTATACAAGTTGTCACAACTTGCTAAAGGATTTAAAGCATACCCTGTGTGATTTCAGTGGAAGAAGACTGTTGGAAGCTTGCTATGGTTTTCTCTGGACTTTGTCTCCATGTACCTTTTCCCTATGCTGACTATGCCTTGTAATTTTTCACTGTAATAACAATAAGAATACCTACATGCTGTGTGGGGTGCAGGGGCACACACCTGTATTCCCAGTGACTTGGGTGGCTAAGGCAAGAGGATCACAAGTTTGAGGACAGCCTCAGCAACTTAGTAAGGCCCTGTCTCAAAATAATAAATAAAAAGGACTGGAATGTAGCTCAGTGGTAAAGCACCCATGGACCAGGCATGGTGATACACACCTGTAATCCCAGCAACTCAGGAGGCTGAGGCAGGAGGATTCCAAGGTCAAGGCCAGTCTCAGCAACCTAGCAAAACTGTCTCAAAATAAAAAATAAAGAGCTGGGAAACCTGGCACAGTGGCATACACCTGTAATTCCAGCAGCTGAGGAGGCTGAGACAGGAGGATCGCGAGTTCAGCCTATTTCACCTAAGAAACTCAGTGAGACCCTGTCTCTAACTAAAATACAAAAAATAGGGCTGGAGATGTGGCTCAGCAGTCGAGTGCCCCCAAGTTCCATCCCTGAGGCCAAAAAATAAAAAATTAAAAAACAAGAAAAAGGGCTTGGGATATAGCTCAGTGGTAAAACAACCCTAGGTTCAACCCCCAGTACCAAAAAATAAAAAACACTCCCCTAGAATCAATCACTAGTATAAAAAAAAAGAATACCTACATGCTAAGTATTGTGATCCCTGCTAGTGAATCATCAAACCTGAAGGTGGTTTTGGTATAGTATTGAATAGTACAACAAACATCTTTCCAACAACTTTGTGAAGTAGGTTTATGATACCCATCCTACAGAAGAAGAAACTGTAGTGAGGGAAACAAAGAATGTGCCTAGAAAATAAATATTTCAATTCTTACTATATAATATATGGATGTTCCCCAATTTTAATAAGCCTAAGACCCACCTGAAATGCTTGTTATACTATAGTTTTCTCTTATCTGAGACTTGGACTCAGTAGGTTTGAGACAAAGATGTAATAAGGATCCAAGGTGATTTTGTGCAAATAGACTAAGGACCATATTTTGAAGAAACCCTTTGATGTATACAAACTATGGCCTGCAGTACCCCATTTCTCAAGCTAGGTAGTAAATTGCAGAAGTAGGGCTTGCACTAATCCTTTTTAATAAGGATGAAGTTCATTTCACAACATCTGCTTCCAAATACCTCACACTCTATAGTTTTTCTTGTTTGCACTGCCTTCTTGCTACAGATATCCATTAGCTGATTGGTGACTGGGTGCAGATACATATTTTACATTCCTAGTAACAAATACTAACTAGTATCCTAAATCCAAGTAATGTATACTTACCGTGGTAAATTGAATAACAAAAAGCCCGTGGAGAATTAACACTTCAGCTTTGGTTTTTGAAATAAGTTTGATGCAATGATGATAACAGAAAATATAAACTGAGTGCAATACAATGGCACATGCATGTAATCCCAGCAATTTGGGAAGCTGAGGCAGTTAAATGGCAACTTAGCAAGACCCTGTCTCAAAATAAAAATAAAAAAGAGAGCTGGGGATGTAGTTCAGTGGTAGAGTGCTTGCCTACCATATATGAGGCCCTTGGTTCAATCCCCAGTATGGGGGGTGGATGAGGGCTAGAGGTGTAGCTCAGTGGTAGAACACCCCTGGAAAAAGAAAACACCCCTGAACAAAAGAAAAGAAAATATAAACATTATCAGCTACCTTTAACAAAAGGAATACAAAAGTGCTGATAATTTTAGAAGCTGAGGACAGTATATTCAGTGTTCTATGAATGTCCAAGAAGGAGCAATGGGTTAAAGAGCCTGGCATGGGGGCACACACTTGTATTTCCAACAACTAAAGAGGCTGAGGCATCACAAGTTCAAGACCAATATTGGCAATTTAGTAAGACCCTGTCTCAAAATCAAAACTAAAAACAAAAACATTATTTTTCTCGTGAATAAACAGTGTCAGTAAACAGCAGACTTATTATGATTATTTTTTTATATTTTTTTAGTTGTAGATTGACACAGTATCTTTATTTCATTTATTTATTTTTTGTATGTGGTGCCGAGGATCACACCCAGTGCCCCACACATGCAAGGCAAGTGCTCAACCACTGAGCCACAGCCACAGCCCTTATTATGATTATTTTTTTAAGCAGTCATGTAATTGTTTTTTTTCCTCATTTAAAGTAAGTATAGGGTAGTATTCTGTCCACTGAAAAGGAAATTATTTTCAGTGCTATAGAGTTTTCTGTAGGACAGTCTGAAATGCAGAAGTTTCCTGGTGGCTGCTTACTCAAAAGATCATTTTTCACCTGTTATTACTGACTCAGCCTGTGTTGTCAATTCAGTTCAAAACAATTCAGCAAGTATTTGCTGAACATTTAATGTTTACGTGATGCTATGCTAGCTATAAGATCATTATCAAGAATGCTATTCTGATTTTTCCAAGAACACCATGGTGAAGAGGAAGAGACCAGGAAGGTATTGGTACCTTAATACTTTAAGACAACATGTAATAGAAGAGCCTAAAAAAAAAGATATCTGTTTGAATAGGATAGGCCTCACCAATCCTCCCATATTCTATTAAATAAATATGGGGCAAGAAATCAATGACAATGCCTGTACCTCACAAGTACAGATTACCCTCCTAAATCTGGATAACCCTGATACAACATCACTATAAGCCACATCTTCTATAGTCAAGAAGTCAGATGAACCAGCAATCCATCCATACTCTGCAGTAACTGAGGGGCTGTCTGCCAACGTGCTGGCGTAGGGCATCCCGTACCCATATCTGCAGTGCTGAGCACTCATTCATCATTAAGCTGCAGTAGTGTTAACGTATGCTGCAGCCATACTAATGTTTGTTTTATGATCACTGCTGACCGACACTTACAACAGGTCAAGAAGGTAAACATTAAGTGAACTGAAATGTGAGAACAGCACACTCAATTCACTTGTGGAGGAAGCCCAGAACCTTCATCCATTCAACCAGAACGTATTCTCCAATCACGGCAGGAATCATTCCAGGGGTTAAACTGTATAAAGCCCTACAGATACATAGGAAACCCTATCACCTTAAAGAAAATAAAAGAAAAATTACATTTTTACTTTGTATCCTATACATTTATCCTTCTTTTTTATATTGTATTTTTTAGTTTTATGTGGACACAATATCTTTATTTTTATTTTTATGTGGTGCTGAGAATCAAACCCAGTGCCTCACGCATGCCAGGTGAGCACGCTACCACTTGAGCCACATCCCCAGCCCCCCTTTATCCTTCTTGAGAAAACTGATCAACCACTCTAAACAAGCAGTCAGCCTTGATGATTTTTTCCATCACTCAAAAAACCAGTATTAGAATTCATACAAGGAGCCAGTTCTTTGCACATCATGCAGACACAGGAAAGTTAGCTGAGGTTCTTCTGGAGGTCACTGGTCACACTGCCCAGAGGGTGGTCCACTAGCAGCTTGGATAAGGAAACAAGCTCAGCTACATTAAACCTGCACAGCTACATCAATATGAAATTGGCCAGCTTCACATGTCCAAATCTCACCTGATAAAAATCCATTAGGAACGCTGGAAACTACCTGATATATAGACACTCACCCACTAAAGGATTAAATTTTTAAGAATGCTCATAAACAAAAGCAACAAGGGCTGGGGATATGGCTCAAGCGGTAGCACGCTCACCTGGCATGCATGCGGCCCGGGTTCGATCCTCAGCACCACATACAAACAAAGATGTTGTGTCCACCGAAAACTAAAAAAATAAAAAAACAAAAAACAAAAAACAAAACCTTACTGAAGGTATTTAGGAGACACTGAGAGTTCCATGTTGCCTTCATCAGTAGTAGGCAGATCAGGGGGAAAAAAGGGACAAAAACCTATTTTCACTAGTGTAAAGATTTGTTTCAAGGGCTGAGGTTGTGGCTCAGTGGTAGAGCACTTGCCTAGCATGTGTGAGGCCCTGGGTTCGAGTCTCAGCACCACATATAAATAAATGAATAAAATAAAGGTCCATCAACATCTAAAAAAATTTAAAAAAAAAAGATTTGTTTCAAGAGGTAATAGTTCATTCCTAAATAGGTTTCCCACCTTTCACAGGATTAGCATAGCATCTATTGGCAAAAGAGCAATTTTCCATGTATATGTCATACTGAAGGTATCAAATACAACTCCTTTTTATCTGACATCCAAAGAATCAGAAAGTAACTGAGATTATACATCTACTTTTAGTAGAAAGACAGATGATGTGTATATAACAATAACTTATTCATAAAGATCAGATTTTGTGGCATGTCACAAACTAATTAAATATAATACAGTCACCATGCCCTCTAAATCTATTACTATGAATATAATAATTAAATTTCCTCAAGACAGGAATCTTGTCTTGCCTACAATGTGTCCCCAAGATCTACTACAGTGCTCAGTGAATATTTGTTGAATAAAATAATGTTCTACAAAACCTAAAATGACTGAATCATCTAAGCAAGATTATACTATAGTCAGTATAGCTTCAGCATTAGATACCAGTTTTTAATTCTTAGAAAACTGGTATCTAGGATATAGTATACCCCAATTAACTAGAACTTCTCATTCTGGATACAAGAGAGGTTTACTACAAATCACTTTAAGTAAAGGCTATTATTTATATAAAACATATAAAATCTGTTCTTTCAACAAATATTTATTAACCACCACTAGGCATTAGGCTAGGAGGGAGCTAAGAATATACTGTGAACTGACCCTACCCCCAGTTACATTCAGTCTAAGACAGCCTTTCTCAATTGGGGTTCCTCCTCCAGCTGTGTAGGAAAGAAGTGAATTTATTACACATTATGTATGCCCTAGGGCATTAGGGCTTAATCTCTCCCAGTTGGGAAAGACTGGTCTAAGGGAGCCACATAAGTTAAAAGGCAATTGTAATGCAATATGATAAAAAGGTTGCTTTTAGGCAAGGTCAAGTTTAATTATTAGACCTACCTATGTATGAACTAGCTGGTAGAAGCCAAGCTGCACAGACTTTGGTAAGATTTATATAAATAAATGCAAAAATACTGAAATACACACATGCAGGTATATTTATAAACATAACAAAATAAAATCAATATATTCCACACTCAGCAACATCAGGCCGAGGTTATTAGGGAAGTGAAACAACAACAACAAAAAAAAGGCTTAATTACCCTGATAATTTAACAAGGAAACCAAAAACTTCTTGCTTCTGGAAAAAGAAAAAAAAAAAAGCAATTACCTGAATTATTTTGTTAATTGCCTCCATATATTCTTTCATTAGACTGGTCTTGCCTTGAACTCAAAATAATAAGTAACCACCTACCTATTTCATTAATTCTTATTCTGTACTTCTAGTCTCATTTTGAATTTTCATTCTTCCTTATGCAGTATCTAATATTTTTCTAGTCTCTTCGGTAAGATTTTTTTTTTATAATGTCATTACTACATACAACATGCTTTATGGAAACAAAGCAGTTAGAGAGCTTCTAGAATCAGAGATATAAATTTACTCCAGTTTTTCACACTTGCAATAAGTTTTCACTATCAATAATTTAGAAATTCAGATAAGCTAAACTGATAGCATCCACTTGCCAAGTGCCTTAACGTACTTCATCGAGAAATGTCTCATTTGAATCTTTAGTGTGAAATAACTTAATAAGCTAAAAAAGGGAATTCTTACTATTTCAACTGCCAATAACCCTTTAAGTCTATGTGAAAATGTTACTATAATCACTAAGAACTTTACCTGAAGAGTAAAAGAAGACAGGATAACATAAAAGTCCAAGATCCTTAACTCTCATCTAGTCCAGATTTCAATTAAATATGCCTTTGAACAAAATACTGCATAGGCAAAGCCACTATTATTTATTTATTGTTTATCAAAATGTTGACCAAGAACAGGCAGTGCTTTTACTGCATTCTGCAACATCCAACTCTTAAATCTTTCAAGACACTCCCTATATACCTAAATCCTAAAGTGCTGTACACCAAATCCACCAATTTCTTTATACCTCAAAACTGTGAAAAGGAAAGTTATAATATATCAGAAAGGAAGGACCACAGTTATTAATGGTAAATACGTCAGAGCCATATCTTTAAAAACTACTATTTCTTTTAGCTGGAAAATGGAAAACCCAGGAAAACAAATGGCATTTTTAAAACGACTCAGCAAATACAACTGAACTGTAGATGATGAGACTCTTAAGAGATTCTTACTTCCCACATCTGGCTTACAATGTAAAGAAAGCCATCGTCTAATACACAGCTCGCTAGTTTTTAATGATCAAGAACTACAATCAACACTACTGTAATTTATTTAACATTTAAAGCCTGTCAGAAAGTATAGCTCTATCAAAATAGCACAATAGATTCTGAAAGGAATTCACAGCCCTCATTCTAAAATATTAAAACAATCCAGAGGTTAACACAGAATTTAGACTACATCTACCTTATGTTTAAGTCTCAAAGTCCCACCTAATCTTTAATTTTATCCTTCTAGTGATTTAAATGTGAATGGCCCTCAAAGAATCTGAACCTGGGCCAGGCAAAAGACAAGAATAGCATATGGTTTACTGGGATCTAAAATTTGCGCCCACCCCAATTTTTAAAGACATTTTTTAACAAAGAGAATTTGATAGGATGTTTTGCATTCAGTTCAACAGCATGTTGTTAATCCCTTGCCCTAGGCCTAGTGCTCAGACAGAACTCCTAAGAACCTTCCAACATACTATACTGGCACAAATTCCCAGGACTTACCATAGACATGGCTACTCAGGAAAATGTGAGCAGTTGCACATCCCAGCTGAAACAACGAGGTTAAAAAAGCTCCTTTTGGTGTGAGCAAAAGTGATTTTCTGCAGAAATCTTGGTTAGGGATGCAAAGTACTAGCCTCAAACCTGCAGGCTGGCACCTCAGCAACTGCTGCAAATTCTACTGCATGCACTGGTTTCGTGGCCAGCACTGCTTAATTACTAGACTGTGATATAATGCAGATCAGTCTTATCAAGAAGAGGTAAAGGGGGCTTTTAGTCCAATACTTGAGTTGTTCAGTTTCAAATGTTAAAATCTCATTTTAAAAAATGTGATTTTGACATCTCAAATTTAAGCTAAATGAATTTAATATGATCCAGAGCCCACTGTTACTGTTCTCCAATGTAACAGTGCCATGTGAAAAGCTCATCCTTTTTGCAAATATTACAATTAGCTCTTCCTGTCACCTTTCCTTTTTTATCACTCAAAACAACACCTCATGATCACAAGAACCTATGTGAAATAGAATATGAGGTACAATGATCTTTTAGAGGCTAAATGTGAGAAATAAATTTTAGATACTTGCTTCAGCAAAGCATCCAATAAAAGCTATTTCATACGATTTCAAGATCCTTGACATGTACCAACCTCTATTGCTCTATGCCACAGGTAATAACCTGCTCCAATTTCGTATTGCATGTCTCAGAGTGAGGTAAACGTTTAGAAAAACATTAACATAGCAAGACTGTGGTGATAATACCCTAAAAAGGAATTGTGTTCAAGTATTACTTTTAACCAGGGTACATTTGTGAAAGTTTCAAATGCAGAAAAAAAAATGAGAACAAATTTCATCCGCCCTATGAAAAATGTTAGCAATGCTTTCATTAGGAGTAATCGAATAAAAAGTTCTCCAACACGTACAGTGAGGGCGATGGGGGAAGCGCTCAGCACTCAATCCTTTTGCTTACGTGCAGAAAAATCAAAATTTGCAGATGAACCCTTTCTTTCACATCGTTAGCAAAAATAAACCCGATTCCCGCCACCTCCTCCGAAAATTAAGGAAGTTGCTACAAATAGCACATAAGTCAATGGCCCCTACTTTGCTCCATTCCTCACGTGCCTTCTAGGAGTAAACAGGTTACTCAAAAGTCCAGAAGCTAGAAACCGCTTTTCCCCCATGCCAAACTCCCACGGAAATACAATTCCCTATTCTGGAGATTTGGACGGGGGAAATGTGGCCGCAGGAGCCGAGCCGCAGTCTGCCCTCTCCCAAAGGTTGGATGTCTGGGGCATTCAGCCCTCCGCGAAGCTTCTTCAGACCCGCGCTCCGCAGCGCCTAGAGCGCGCTGCAGACTCCCCGCGGCTCCACATCCACCAGCCCATCCTGACCATCGCCCTCGCGTTTACAGTACCCTAAAGGTGAGCTTCGCCGGCAGGGTCTCTAAAGTTTGCCCCGCCTCGGGTCAGCAGCCGCCCGCCCCGGCCGAGCCCCCGGGCAACGCTGAGTCCCGCTCCAGCCTCCGGCTCCCTCAGCCCCCAGCTCTTCTTTTGGGCCACAGTGACAGGTCTACATTTACCTCCATGTGCTCGTGGCAGAGGAAACAAAAGAAGGCTTCCTCCCGGATAATAAAACGCCATCTTCGTCTAATTAGCAAACAGAGGGCCCCCCCCGGGCTGTTCTTCCACAAGACCCCCCACCATCCAGCTCGAAGGCGGCCCCCACTCCGAGACAGAGTTCCTGGCAGCCCCGGAAAGCCCGGGATAAAATGTCCTGGGGGCGGGGGGTGAGCTACCTCGAGAGCTCTACCTGCCTCCCCACCCTAGCCACCAGGGTAAGGCGTTTCAGTTCAAACAAGGGTGGCGTCTCCCAATTACCCCATCAGAAATTGGTTGTGAGGGACCCGGAGAAGGGGCTGGGAACAAGCCACCCGGTACGCGTGGAGCCGCAGCGAGTGTACTTACAAAACGGTTAAAGCTCTGACGGAACATCGCGTCGAAGGCTGCCGGGCACTCAGCTGGACTCTACAGGGCTGTCCGGGAAGGCGCCGTCCACAAAACACACTGCGGCGTGGGCCGGCGGCGCAAAGCGGACAGCTAGGCGGGCTGCCCTCCTCGCCTCTCGGCGCTCCCCCGCCACCCCCCCACACCGCCGTTGCCCGCGCCCTCGCGCCCGAGGCCCCGCCGCCGCCGCCCCGCCTCACTCGCCCTCGCCCCCGCCCCCAGCCCCGGCCCGCCCGGCCCGGGGGCGGCGGCCCCGTCGCTCCCCCTTATCTGGCCCCAGCACCGCCAGCCCGCGGCTGCCCGCGGAGAAGCAAACCCGGCGCGCGGGGGAGGGATGGCGGAGGAGCGCTAGGCTCCTCCCGCGGGGAGGGGGGCACCCCAACCTCTTCGCTGGCGCCGGGCTCAGCACCCCGCTGTCCGTACTCTCCCGGGCGCAATGCCCCCGCCCGTCTCCCAGCTGGCTTCCGCGGACGCCCCTCTCAGGGCACTGGGGACCCTTTCGAGGTTCCCCCGCGCCTCGCCTCACCTCACCTCACCTCGCCTTGCCTCGCCTAGCTTCGCTTCCTCCCGACACTACTCCCGTGTCTCTATCTGGAACCACAGCCTCCCTAACCCCGGCCCTAACTCGTCCACCGCTCGGCCCCGCGCTTTCGTCCCGCACTCGGGTTGGGGAGCCTCGGCGCAGCCCACTGGCCGGCTCTGAGCCTGAGAGACGGCTGGGCTCCCGCTTCCCGGCCGGGAGTAACCGCGCTCTGAGGAAGAGTAGGCACTGGCGGGGCACTGTGGAGACCCTGGCGCGGGAGGGGCGCGGGCAGGGGGATTACTGATGAAAGCTGGCCCCTTCTCATCTACCAACGTGAGGGTCTCCCCGCTCTGCTCCCACCTAGGCGGCTTTCCCTTCGCGTTCTTTCTCTTGTTCAGCTTCCCCACCTAAGCCCTCTTACTTCCACTTTCTCTGTGAGGTTGTAAAGTCAGGCTTTGTGTCGTTGCTGCTGCGCAGCGGGGCGGGATTTCCCTGCCACCCCCCCTCCCGCTCGCCCCCTCCTTCGCAATGCTCCCGGAGCAGCCTGGGAGTTGTAGTCCAAAGGTCCCCCTATTCCGCCTGCTACTGCGAGCTGGGAGCTCCCCCATACGCCCGTTCGGGGTTTGCCCGGAGGGTTGAAGAAGGAAGCTTCTCAGCACAGATCCTATGTGCAGGTCGGGAGCACTCGGTAGATTACTAGCTGTGGGAAATGTGCAAAGGATAAGTTAGGCCAATTCCCGAATGCTGGGAGACTTCCTAGAAGTCGAAATTTGTGCCGGGAAACCCTTTGCATCCTCCGCCCCTAGCTTAGAACTGGAATCTGCCAAAGCTTAAAAACGAAAACTGAAAGCCAAATCTAGAATAGCCTTTAGACTGGGCATCCCTCCCCCACTCCCGTCTTGCACCGCCCTCAGGCGGGGCCCGAAGCTGTAGGAGAAGAACTTGCAGATTCTTCTATAAAAGTAAAGAAATTAGTAAAGGTAGTTCAGTAACATTTGCCAGAGGCTTTTGTCGCACCACTTTCTCCAGCCAGTACAGAGCTGGGGACAGGCCCTGCTAAACCACCGGCCTCCCCTGAGATCGTGAAGGACCTTTACTACTGGGCACTATCACTTCTCCTTTTCCCTTCTAGGGATTAAATTCATTTCAACAAATCTTACTCGTTATTTTCTTTGTACCAGGCACTGTGCTAGGCGCCAGACACAGTGAATTCTTAAACGACCTCCCAGAGGGTGATCGCAGTCTGAAAAGTGAATGTAATGGCTGCTAGAGTAGAAATGCGAACTGCTGAAAGAAAAGGGAAGTTCATAGTGCCTCTGAAAAAGGGGTCTAGGGCAGCTGCCCTGAAAAATCTGAAGATTTAACTGTGTCATGGATCCTGGGAAGGTGTTGAAGGAACCACTGGGGCAAACTCCTGAGTGGAGAGAGAGGTCCATGAGAAAGTGCAACACAACCTAAAAAAAGAGCACACCATATTTGCTGATGCCTAAACTGTTTGGGTGGGGGTGGGGTAGAGTCTCTGGTGAAAGCTAAAACCCCAAAAGATCTTCAGAAACATGCTTCAAAGTTTGCACTTGATTCTTTGATCAACTAGGAACCCATCCCCAGTAAAATGCAAATGCAAGAGACTTAGGGTTTGTTCCCAAAGTGTTTTAACTGCCCAGAGGTAAAACCAACAGTTTAAAATTCTTCCCCAAGATGGTTCCTTTTAGGCAATATCTAATGATTGTTAAGATTTAGGTTAAATCTGTATTAATCAGATATTAGGACATTTGTTGACAAAATAGATCTAAACTTTTACTCTCTACCACTTCAAAGGTATGTTTTCAAACAGTTTATTTTCTGGCTTTTGTTGAACACAGCAACTACCTTAATTTCATTTACTAATTATTTGCTGAACAACTACTGCGTGGCAGGCACTATTCTAGACACTGGACTTGGGGGATGGAAGAGGTTATTGTCATTCACTCTAGACATAAATCTAGAATCCTTATCAATAAAATAAATAATAGAAACCCAATTTAGGTATTTGGGGATACAAGTACTTACTAGTAAAGAATATCTTTTCTTATTAGGTTTTGCTAAGCAAATGGGAAAAATGTATTCTGCTTATGGATTCAAACAGATCAATCTCAAAAAATTAGAGACCCAGAATTTTTCTTCTGCAGTAACCTCTCACACTTGCCCATGGTCAAGTTGCTTCAATGTAAAAGCAGTGATTTAAGCCCCTTCAAAATACAAGGAAATTGTTATTTGAGTTTTCATTTGTTATTCTAAGTCCACTCTTTGTCCTCCTAATTTATTTCAGCAGGACACCTATACTCATGTGTCCAGAGTAATTTGCCCTACTATAGAAATGCAATTCCATACAAATCAAAATATGCTCAGCAAAACATGAAATTTATGCAAAGGTGATTTTTTCCATATCCCAAATTCAACCTTAAATTAGAGCCACTCTCACATATATCCTTTAGAGTCACTCCTTTCTTATTTTTTAAAAAAACTCCTTTGTGAGTTTTTTTTAAAACAAGAAAAATACATTTTTTTCTTCCAGTGCCTCTTCACAGTTTTCAAAGAAATCCCAGGTGTTGTAAAAAGCTGTTGTCGATGAATATGAAAAGCAGACCATCAGCCAGAATTTTCATTGGACCAACTCCATAAACAGAGCTGCAAAAACTAACTTCCTCCTGCCTAAACTGTCAAAACATGTGGCACATAATACCAACTCTTCTGGTGTATCAGCTGACTCTACAGACACCCTAGTCTCCAGCAGGTAGTAATTCAGGAAGCTATCTTCTATCGTTATTTCTAACTTAACTACAGATAATGCCTATTGCCCCTTTTCCGTGTAAGCCACTCAGAAAGTCCTTCTTCTTCACTGCCACTCCCTCCCCACCCCCACCCCTGTACTCTTTCCCACATTCTTCCTAAACCCCTCAAAAATCTCACCATGCTAAATGGGCAGACCAATCAGTAGGGCACAGGAGCAACCATGATCCAGCAAGAGAGCAATGATGAAGAAACACAATCACTTCTTCTACCCAATGCTAAAAAAAAAAAAAAAGAAAGAGAGGGGTATAAGGTCATTGCTTAGCATCTAGATACCCATCTTAAGTGATAGCCGCCATTTTAAGGAAAAAGTTTCTCTTTCCCACCCAAGAGCCTTTCTGAGAAAGGCTCACCACTCCCTCATACCAACCCCACCCTTAACTACCAGCATTAGGACCCACCCATCTCCAATCACTGAGCCTGCCCCATAAAAAGTGAAGGAACCCAAGTCTGTATTTGCCTCTCTCCATCTATGGAGACATGGCCTTTGTTGTCAGCTCTGACAAACTCTCATGTGTATATCGGCCTGGTCTGTCTTTCATTTCTCGCTCGCGCTCATCTCCTGGTTCCTGCTTTCCTTTCTAGGGGGAAAAATTGAAACTGTTAAATCTGCATCTAAATCACACCATGAGGGGCTGGGGTGGTGGCTCAGTGGTAGAGCGCTTGCCTAGCATATGTGAGGCACTGGGTTTGAGTCTCAGCGCGGCATATAAATAAATAAAATAAAGGTCCTTTGACAACTAAAAAATATTTTTAAAAATCACCCCATGATCAGTAAGTTAAAGAAATTGAACTATACCTGCTGAGCTTTCAAACACACCTCATGAAGCTACCTTTTGTCCATGTGAAATATCTTTCCCCCTTTCAAAGCTTGCCTTGGTGTTGATTTAAGACCAATTTTACCCATATCTTCCTAACTATTGGTCCTTTGCAATCCTTTCTCCACACTGCAATCAGAAATCTTCAGAAGACAAAAGAGATCAAATCACTCCCCTGCTTATGCCTTTAAATTTCTGCCTTAACATCATGTACAAGGTACTGAATTCTCTGACCCCTTTCTTCCTCTCTAGCCTCAAGTGGACAACTGTCCCTCTTGCTTACTCCAGTGGCCACCTTTCATTCCTTGAGTTCCCAAAGCGCCTAACAGTTTATGCACAGGCAGCCATCTCTGCTAGAATGCTTTCACTGCGTTTGCTATTCATCCTTTAGATCTCAGCTTAAATGTCACTTCCTCAGATGAGATCAGGGCTCCCTGTTATTGTGCTCCAAATAGCCCATATTAATTACATCCTAGGGTACTGACATATGAGGTTAGTAATCATAGAGAATGGCAGAAGCCCAAGAAGACCGGGATGATCTAATATTGTTTTGCTTTTCAAAAAGGGGGAGTAGGTGTATTCTAGCAATCATGATATCAAAGGCAGGCTAGGTTCTAGAACTGACCACTAAAAGGATGAAGTTGGACTGCGAGTAAAGTTTAGTGGTGGAGTACTTACCTAGTGTGTGTGAGAACCCTGGATTTGATATCCAGCACCTAAAAACAAGGTTTTTTGCTTTGTTTTTTAATCTTTATCACAGTAGAAGGGAAGAGTCAATCATTAGGATCCACAATGATTTCACTGAGATGGATTTTGTCCTTCAAGATTCTGAGTAAATTATTTCTAATTCAGAATTCTGACCACTACCAAAATATGTTGGGAGTATAGATATGTCACCAGAGGAGTTCCCTGAGCCTACCTTGACTCAGGGCAAGAGGGGTCCTTGACATACTTGATGGAAAAGAATTTCATCATGTGCCAGTCAGAAACAGATTTACTTAGGAAAGCAGATCACATTCAAGAAAGAATGCAGGCTGGGCATGGTGGCACAGCCTATAATCTCAGCAATTCAGGAGGCTGAGGCAAGAGGATTACAAGTTCTAGGCCAGCCTTGGCAACTTAGTGAGACTCTATCTCAAAAAATAAAAGGGGCTGAGGTTGTGGCTCAGTGGCAGAGCACTCATCTAGCACAAGTGAGGCACTGGGTTTGATCCTCAGCACCACATTAAAAATATAAACAGATAAAATAAAGACATTGTGTCCATTTATAACTAAAAATATATATATTTTTAAAATTAATAAAAAGGGCTAAGGGTGAAGCTCAGTGGTAGAGTGTCCTAGCTTCATTCCCAGTACTGAGAAACAAAACAAAACAAAAAAAAATGCAGCCTATCTAAGGGGAGAAATGTCTTTTAGGGTAAAGTAAGAAGTATACATTCAAGGAAGAATGTGGGCCTTCTCCAGAGGAAGAGACAGCAAGTGGGGTGTTAATATTTATAGAGGGACAGTTGCTAAGAGCTGGACTAGAAGTGGAGCCAGGACAGAGTTACAAAATTTTGCACCAGTTTTTCTAGTGTTTGCTCATTGCCCTGATGGTTTTCTTGGTTTTATTTGTTGTTGTTGTTGTTTTGGTTTTGGGTACTGGGAATTGAACTCAGGGGTGCTCTACCACTGAGCTACATCCCCAGCCCTTTTTATTTTGTTTAGAGATAAGGTCTCCCTAAATTGCACAGCTGGCCTCGAATTTGAGCTCCTCCTATCTCAGCTTCCCTGTCCCTATTACAGGCATGTGCCTGGACCCTGGCTCACATTACTTTTTGCAGGGAAGGACATAGATCAAGGGCACAGGCCAAAGGCACTGGTTGAGTTGGTCCAGAATGCTTGTTTTGCATTTCAAATGTTCAAATGGCATTTCCTGAATTCCAACAGCTCAAGGGTGTTTCTTTTTGAGAAGTGATCTTTCCTCTATCCCCAAATTCCTATGTCACAGAGAAGTTAGAAAGGATATGACAGAAGATTAACTATCTCTGATAATAAGAAGTCATTAGGTCAAGCTGGAAGTGATGGATCATGCCTGTAATCCCAGCATCTTGGGAGGCTGAGGATCCAGAATTCAAAGCCAGCCTCAGCAATTTAGTGAGGCCCTAAACAACTCAGTGAGATCCTGTCTTTAAGTAAAATACAAAGGAAAAAGGGATGTGGCTCAGTGGTTTAGCAACTCTCTGGGTTCAATCATGGTGGTGGGGGGGAAGAAGTCATTAGGTCAAGATACATCATAATGATTATTTTTCTTAGAAACAAGGAGGTAAATAGCTTAAGAAACAAACAGCTAAAATAATTTGTGTGCCTGTAAGAAACACAAATTTGGAGAGGCAAGAAAGGGATAAAGGACTTTTGTTTTTCTTTATAAGCCTTATTCATATTTAATCTTTTAACTATGTACATGCATTATTTTCATTAAAATTATTTTGAAGATGCAAATAGATATTTGGAAACATAGACAATAATTAAGAGACCATTCTATCCAAGAAAAAATGGACTAGATATGCAAGTGAAAATATTCCAGTAAATAATAAGTGAAGGGAAAGCGAGGAACGAGAAACAGGAAAGCGAAAAATGAAAGACTGAGACCAGGCAGAGAGAGACACAAGAGTTTATTTGTCAGAGCTGACAAATAAAGGCCATCTCTCTATGGGAGAGAGAGGCAAAACAGGCTTGGGTTCCAGGACTTTTAGGGGGCAGGCTCAGGAATCAGAGCTGAGCAGGTCCTAATGCGGGAGGTTAAGAGTTGGGTTGGTATAAGGGGGTGGTAAGCCTTTCTCAGAAAGGCCCTTGGGCAGGAAAGTGAAACTTTTTCCTTAAAATGGCTGCTGGCACTTAAGGTGACTATCTGGATGCTAAGCAAGGACCTTATATTCCCCCCCTTTTTTTTTTCATTGAGCCCCTTAGGGAACAGGGACTTAGGTGGATCTTCTATAACTCCTGCTGGGAAGGGGCAGCATTTGAATCCCTCAGCAACTTAGCAAGGCCTTAAGCAACTCAGTGAGACCCTGTCTCTAAATAAAATACAAAATAGGGCTGGGGATGGGGCTCAGTGGTTGAGTGTCCCTGAGTTTAACCCCCAGTGCCCAAATAAATAAATAAATAAATAGGGGCTGAAGGGGCTAGGGTAGTGGCTCAGTGGTAGAGCGCTCACCTAGCATGCATGAGGCACTGGGTTTGATCCTCAGTACTATTGAGGGCCACAACCAAAGGGGCCCCAGCAAACTTCCAGCTGCCAGCAAACTTCCAGCTGCCAGCTGATGATTGGCTCACAGTGGCCCCAGCAAACTTCCAGCTGCCAGCTGATGATTGGTGTTGAGAGCCACAGCCTAAGGGGCCCCAGCAAACTTTCAGACTGCCAGCTGATGATTGGCTCACAGCAGCCCCAGCAACATCTAGCTGATTGGCTCCTCTGCGGTGATGCTCATTGGGCTGTTTCCCCACCCTTTCAAACTATGGAGCTGCTCATTGGGGGACTTTTTTGGCTCCGCCCACATGACCCAGCCAATCGGCCTCAAGAGCAGGAGGAGGGGGGTAGGAGGAGAGGCTTGTGGGAAGCCGGTGGTGGCAGTTGGGCTCTGAGGGTTTTTCCTGAGGAGCTGTTTTGTTTGGCGTGTGTGGTTCTAAAAATAAAGTTCGTTTCTTTTGACAAGTGGCTCCTGAATTGTGCCCAGCCAGACTGCTGCAATTGGCTCACAGCAGCCCCAGCAAACTTCTAGCTGCCAACTGATTGGCTCCTCTGCGGTGATGCTCATTGGGCTGTTTCCCCGCCCTTTCAGACCACAGAGCTGCTCATTGGGGGACTTTTTTTGGCTCTGCCCACATGATCCAGCCAATCAGCCTCAAGAGCAGGAGGAGTGGGGGGAGGTTGAGAGGCTTGTGGGAAGCCGGTGGTGGCAGTTGGGCTTTGAGGGTTTTCCTGAGGAGCTGTGTGGTGTGGTGTGTGTGTTCTAAAAATAAAGTTCATTTCCTTTGACAAGTGGCTCCTGAATTGTGCCCAGCCAGACTGCGGCATTTGGTGGCCCGTACGGGGAATGAACCCACGACCTTGGCATTCTAAAGTGCTGACCCAGTGATTGTCTGGAGTCGGAGGTCTGTTTGTGTGTTTCCACAGGGAGAACAGCAGCCGATTTGGATTCCAGAGAGATTAACTAAAGTCCTGACCCAGTGATTGTCTGGAGTCAGGGGTCTGTTTGTGTGTTTCCACAGGGAGAACAGCAGCCGATTTGGATTCCAGAGAGATTGACTAAAGCGATTTCTACAGACCAAAAAGAAGATGATTTGGCGCAAATCCATAACAGCTGATATCCAAAACTCCAGTTTGGCTACCTTTACATCTGTGACAGAACCAGGATGCTTTTTTCAATATCTATTTTATTATTGCCCTTTCCCACATCATGAAGTTCTATTTTGTTTTTTGAGCTCATACAGACCTAGGTTAATATTTTGCTGATCAGTTCTATTTTTTGACTATAGAGTTTTTAAACATTGCAATGGAGATTTCACCTGTAAAAAGTTATAAGGCCTTTACTATTATGTTATGTGTTGTATGTATTATATTATATGTGCACACTTGTGTTTTATGTTGTATGTTTGTATGTACGTATGTCCATATATCATATATGATGAGTGCTCATGAAAAAATGGATCCAAATATTTTTTATTCACGTGATTTAAATGGTTTAATTTAAATTGGGTAAACAGCTGTTGAGGATTGTTTTAATATGTGAACAAAAAAGGAGGTTAACAGATCTGTTTGTTTACTTTCACCTTTCCTTTTCATTATATTTAATAATTCTGTTCAAGATAATGTAAATTGTTCAGAAAATTGTTTTCTTTTAGTGCCTTCTGGAATGTTAAATAATTTTTTCTTTAGCCATTATTGCCAGAATTCCTATCTTCATCCCAGTGCTGGTGAAGACAAAGATAAAACCAATCTACAGCTTCTGCAATAGCTATCACTGAATTGCTTGCAGAACTTTCCTGGACTATGTATCACTTGTATGCATTGTGAACTCACTTGTATGCATAGTGAACTATCTGTTGGTGCAGCAACTTTTGGTAGTGTTGGGGTATTTTTGCTGATGGTGTCATCGGTGGTACAATTTTTCCAAAAGGAGCCATCACTGAACTGCTTGCAGAACTTGCCTGGACTATGTATCATTTGTATGCATTGTGAACTCACTTGTATGCATAGTGAACTATCTGTTGGTGCAGCGACTTGTGGTAGTGTTGGGGTATTTTTGCTGATGGTGTCATCAGTGGTACAATTTTTCCAAAAGGAGCCGTCAATTGGCTTGGTGTATCCTCCTCCCTTCTGCTTGTGATGGTCGTTCAGCTAAAATTTGGGGGCCAACAGAGCTGAGGCAAATAACCTCACCCCCCTGCTGGTACAAAGACCTATCCACAGGTGGGGCTGTATGCTGGACCGGTAGTCAATGACGGGTAAGATCCAATTGCAATGGTACCAACCTAAGACAGGAGGCTGACGCCTTGAGGTCAGCTCATCCTATGATGGGTAAGAACCATATGTAGTATTGGACAACCTAAGGCAGGCATGGTCCCTAAGCCACATGCTTGTTGTTTAAACAGAGAGGGGGAGATATTGAGAGCCACAGCCGAAGGGGGCCCAGCAAACTTCCAGCTGCCAGCAAACTTCCAGCTGCCAGCTGATGATTGGCTAACAGCGGCCCCAGCAAACTTATAGCTGCCAACTGATTGGCTCCTCTGCGGTGATGCTCATTGGGCTGTTTCCCTGCCCTTTCAGACCACGGAGCTGCTCATTGGGGGACCTTTTTTTGGCTCTGCCCACACGACCCAGCCAATCAGCCTCAAGAGCAGGAGGAGTGGGGGAGGTTGAGAGGCTTGTGGGAAGCCAGTGGTGGCCGTTGGGCTCTGAGGGTTTTCCTGAGGAGCTGTGTGGTGTGGTGTGTGTGTTCTAAAAATAAAGTTCATTTCCTTTGACAAGTGGCTCCTGAATTGTGCCCAGCCAGACTGTGGCACAGTACCACATAAAAATAAAGATATTGTGGGGCTGGGATTGTGGCTCAGCGGTAGAGCGCTAGCCTAGCACCGGGGGGGGGGGGGTTCTATCCTCAGCACCACATAAAAATAAAGGCATTGTGTTATGTCCATCTACACCTAAAAAATAAATATTTAAAAAAATAAAGATATTGTGCCTATAAGGTCATTGCTTAGCATCTAGATGGCCATCTTAAGTGACAGCTGCCATTTTAAGGAAAATGTTTCTCTTTCTCACCCAAGGGCCTTTCTGAGAAAGGCTCACCACTCCTTTGTACAAGCCCAACCTTTAACCAACAGCATTAGGACCCACCCAGCTCTAATCACTGAGCCTGCCCCATAAAAGTTGAGGAACCCAAGCCTGTATTTGCCTTTCTCCATCTATGGAGAGATGGCCTTTATTTGTCAGCTCTGACAAATAAACTCTCATGTGTAGCTCTTTGTCAGATCTTTCACAGACAGAAAAGCAGCTTGGATCCTGTGCTTCAAGTCCCACCATGTATATCAAAGAGTTTCAATATCTGACTCAATCATATGATATGACCTTCCAAGATGTCCATATGACCTTGTCTAATACCCTCCTGCCCGAGGAGCTCAGGTGAGTTTGGGGGCAAGCCAAAAATTATGCTGATGAGGTACATCAGACATCCCCTGCCCATCCAATTGGCACTGAAGTGGTCCCTGACTGGGACCCCAGTTGGGATTATAATTCGCCTAGTGGAGTAACTAGTAGAAACCAATTCATTACTTCCCTTATTGCAGGACTTAGAAAGGCAGCCCATAAGGCTATCAATTATGAAAAGCTCCAGGAAATCATTCAAGACAAGAATGAAAACCCTTCAGCATTTTACACCACTGGACCAAGGCTTTATTACAATATACTAATCTGGACCTTGAGACTCCAGATGGGAGACAACTACGAACAACCTAATTTTTCTCCCAGAGTTTCCCCAATATTAAGGCCAAACTAAGGTGCCTTGAGATGGGGCCCCTAACTCCCCAAGCTGAGGTTCTGGGAGTGGCCTTTAAGGTGTATAATGAGGGAGATCAGAAGGCCCAGGAGCAGAAATATCACATGCTCACTCAAGCCGTCTGTCCAGCCTCAGCATCTATCTCTGGTTCCACCGGTCAGTGGAAGGGTCCCTTGGGACTACCTACATCCTGTTTTAAATGTGGTCAGATGGGTCACTGGGCTCTTACATATCCCCAATGCCATTGTCCTCAATGCCATCAGGAGGCACACTGGGTCATTCACTGTCCCGAGCTCATAGCTGACCCTGGCCACCCAGCCCTTCTGGTTCTGCTTTTCAATTCTTAGGACTGACTACAGGGGACGGATGAGGCCCAGGTCCCCATCACCCGACCACTACCATCACTCTTTGGGAACCCATGGTAACTGCGTATTTCAGGTAGGTCTGTCTCCTTCCTCCTAGACACCAGGGTGACATATTCAGTCCTCAAGGAGTGCTGGGGCCAACTACTCATTCTATGACCTCTATTGTAGGCGTAGAGGGTAAACCCTACCAACCCTTATAGACACCTAGCCTTGTTGGTGCTTTTGGCGCTCTAATTTTTGCTCACTCCTTTTTGGCCATCCCACAGTGCCCTGTTCCCCTCATGAGAAGGGACATCCTCACAAAGTTGAGGCCTACGCTTTCCTTCTCCCCTCATATATGCTTCCATCCAGACTCGCCTGCCGCTCCCCTGATCCTCACCCTGACCTTAGGACCATCCCCTATTCCGTCTGCCAGTGCCTCCCCATTATCCACTTCTGAGGTGGACCCTAGTGTCTGGGATGTTTGAAGTCCTTCTATCACCTCACACCACAAGCCCATTCACATTTGTCTCAAAGACCCCCTCCATTTTTCTGGCCCAATCAAAATACCTGCTCTTCTGACAAAAACTCTTAGGCTTACAGCCTATCATTCGAGACCTCTTGCAAAAGAGATTCCTTAGACCTACTAATTTCCCTTATAACACCCCCATCTTGGCAGTAAAAAAGCCTAACAGTTCCTACCACTTGATTCAAGACCTCCCTTCCATCAACTCTGTGGTCATCCCAATCCATCCCGTGGTAATCAATCCTTATTCCCTTCTCTCCTCCATTCCTTCCAGGACCTCTTACTGCTCAGTAGTAGACCTGAAAAATGCCTTCTTTTCTATTCCCCTCCATTCTGACTCTCAAGACATTTTTGCCTTTACATGGACAGACCCTGAGTTTTATAACTCCACTCAGCTGACGTGGACAGTTCACCCCCAGGGGTTCTAAGACAGCCCTCATATCTTCAGACAGGCTTTGGGGTCCTTACATCTCACTCAGTCTATGGTGCTACAGTATGTTGATGACCTCCTTCTTTGCAGTCCCTCCTTTGAGATCAGTCATCAAGACACCTGTAAACTTTTTAACTTCCTTTCTGCACATGGCTATAGGGTTTATTCATTCAAGGTACAGCTTTCCTTGGCAATGATAACATACCGAGGCCTCCTCTTGACCATACACACAAAGCCATTACGGTTGGTAGAAAGGGCTTTATTGCTGATATACCAACACCCTCTACTAAAAAAGAAATTCTCTCCTTTCTAGGTATGGCAGGATTCCTCAGAGCTTGGATTCCTAACTACTCTATATTGGCTAAGCCTCTATATGATGTGGCCTGGGGCCCACTCTCTATTACACTCTGTTACAAAGCTCCAGCTCTGCATCTCCCTGATCTCACACTCCCGTTTTACCTTTATGTGGCTGAAAAGCAGGGATTTGCTCTAGGGGTCCTCAGACACATGCTGGGCCAACTTTTGCCCCTGTGGCTTATCTATTGAAGGGTCTTGACCCTACTGTTCCGGGATGGGCCCCTCGCCTACCAACATTGGCCATAGCCTCTCTACTCATTAATAAGTCAAAGAAACTCACTTCTGGGGCCCTACTCACCATCCCAGTTCCTCATCACCTAAAGGAACTCCTCATCTACAAGGGCTTACATTCCTTACTCCTGTCACCTTTTAACTCTACAGGTTTCCCTGGTAGAAGATCCCAGTCTTATTTTCCGCTTGTGCTCACCTTTAAACCCTGCTACTCTCCTCCCTGCTCCTCAGGACTCTTCCACCTCTCCTCCTCTCACCCATTCATGCATTGAAACACTGGAGGAGCTTCTTCCACATCCTTCCCACATACAGGAAGGCCCCTTGCTCTAGGCAACATACACATGGCTCACAAATGGCTCCTCTTTCCTTCTGGAGAGAGTTCCTAGGGCAGGGTATGTTATGATCTCTAACCTCAGTTGTGGAAGCGGCTCCCCTCCCCAATAACACATTCAATCAGCAGGATGAACTTGTTGCCCTCATCAGAGCCTTCACTTTGGCAAAGGGAGCCTCCCTCAATGTCTACACTGACTCTAAATATGTTTTCCACATATTTCTCTCTCACTCTGCTATTAGAAAGGACTGTGGATTCCTTACCACCAAGGGAACTTCAATTGCTAATGCCCCTTTTATCTCCAATGTCCTTCAGGCCACAAAGTTTCCCACTGCCATCGGAATCTCACATTGTAAACCCCATCAGACAGACATATCCTTTGTGACACTCTCAGCAACATCAAGGCAGACTCTGAGGCAAGGACCTCTGTCTTCCAACAGCTACTCTACCTGCCGTCTTCTGTCTTGGTAGTCCCCCGATGGACTCCTCCCCACCTGACACTCAACAGATGCTTAACTTCCTTCACAACCTCTTTCACCCTAACACCACATCTTTAAAACAATTTCTCATTTCCCACCTTAAACTCTCTCCAGAGAACCTACAATTTCTCTCTACCCTCTCTGCCTCCTGTGAAATCTACAAAAAACCAATCCCACCTCCAATCTCCATCCACCTGCCTTCCCTTTACACTAGGCAGGAGGACATCTCCCTTGCTCTGATTGGCAGCTGGATTTCCCCCATATATCCCGGGTTAAATAGTATAAATTTCTCTTGATACTTGTTGAAACCTTCTCTGGATGGGTCAAGGCTTTTCTTCCATCAATAAATGTGCCCTTATGGTGGCCAGCATCCTTGTTGAACAATTCTTCCCCATTTGGCCTCCCCTCCCCCCTCCAGTTTCATATGGTCCTGAATTTACTTGCCATGTTTCACGGTCTGCAGCTAAGACATTTAACATCTCCTGGAATTTTCATATCCCCTACCATCCTCAGTCCTCTGGCAAGGTGGAATGTACCAACTGGACCTTGAAGAACATTCTCACTAAACTATCCCTTGAATTACATTTAGATTGAACTAAACCCCTTCCCTTGGTTCTTCTTAGGTTATGAGCCCTCCCAAAGAAGCCACTTGACATCTCCCTTTTGAGCTTGTATATGTATGGCCTATCTCCCTTCTCAGCTCACCACCCTCTGATTCTCCAGTACCTCTTGCTCCTCATCTATTCTGGACACTTCTTGTATACATTAGAAACCTTCTTTGGCAATACAGCAATGCTGTTCTGGCAAAACCTAGTTCTGCCACTTCCCCATCTCCCATTCTGTCTCCTGGTGACCTGGTACTTTTAAGCCACACCCCAACAGGCTCCCCTCCACCTCTCAACTCTCTGAAAAATGGACTGGACCCTATTGGGTCATTCTTATCACTCCCTCGGTGGCCCACCTTGAGGGCATCCCATATTGGGTTCATAACTCCCATTTATTTATTTATTTATTCATTCATTCATTCATACCGGGGATTGAATTCAGGGGCACTGGACCACTGAGCCACATCCCCAGCCCTATTTTGTATTTTAGTTAGAGACAGGGTCTCTCTGAGTTGCTTAGTACCTTGCATTACTGAGGCTAGTTTTGAACTCACAATTCTCCTGTCTCAGTCTCCCAAGCCTCTGGGATTACGGGCATGTGGTCACCACGCCAGACCATAACTCTCACTTAAAATGGTTTTCTCTGCCCTTTTATACAGTGACACCCACAGGCCCTCTCAAGCTGCATTTCTCTAAGGCCAGAACCCACAATATTCCTTGGTCTCTGAGGACCACGAGAACACTGCAGAACCATGAGTACCATCCTTCCCTTTTTCATTTTCACCCTCCTCCCTTATTTATCACTCATCTCCCAAGGGTACTGCTACTAGGGATTATCATTCCAATTTCAAGGAGATTTTCAGCAACTTGCTGAAACCATACTAACTATACAATCCCAGCTTGATTCTTTAGCTGCTGTGGTTCTGCAGAATCGAAGGGGACTTGGTCTTCTTATGGCTGAAAAAGGCAGAGTTTGTATGTACCTACAGAAGGAATGCTATTTTATGTCAATCAATCTGGTATATTAAAGAACAAGATAAAACAACTGCAACAGAACCTTGAACATCAGAAACAACAGCTCTCCTCTGCTGAAGGATGGCAGTCATGTAACCCGCTTCTCCAGTAGGCACTTCCTTTCCTGACCCTTCTCCATGTCATAGGCCTTCTCTTAATGCTTGCCCCCTGCATCATTAGATTGGTTCAAGACAAGATCCAAAAAATCTCTAATCAAACTATAAACCAGCTTTTGTTACTGGAATACCAATCCTTCACCAAAAACTGGGGCACTGGGGAGAGCATTCCACCACCACTCAACCTCTGTCAGTTCCAATGACATCCTACATCTGTAATGAGGGATTCAAATGACACCCTTCCCCAGCAGGAGCAGTTATAGAAGATTGACCTAAGTCCCTGTTCCCTAAGGGGCCCAGTGAAAAAAAAGAAGGGAGGAAGGTCCTTACTTAGCATCTAGATGGCCATTTTAAGGAAAAAGTTTCACTTTCCTGCCCAAGGGCCTTTCTAAGAAAGGCTTACCACCCCCTTATACCAACCCAACCTTTAACCTCCCGCAATAGGACCTGCTCGGCTCTGATTCCTGAGCCTGCCCCCTAAAAGTCCTGGAACCCAAGCCTGTT
The DNA here is from genome assembly GCF_047511675.1 of Marmota flaviventris. Classification (NCBI taxonomy): domain Eukaryota; kingdom Metazoa; phylum Chordata; class Mammalia; order Rodentia; family Sciuridae; genus Marmota; species Marmota flaviventris. Next base: position 121,618,942 of record NC_092518.1, read on the forward strand.
TTGCCTCTTTCTCCTATGGCCTTTATTTGTCAGCTCTGACAAACAAACTCTCTTGTGCATCTCTGCCTGGTCTCCATCTTTCATTTCTCACTTACACATTTCTTGTTCCTTGCTTTCCCTTCAGTGTCCACCTATAATTAAAACATTAATTTAAGAAAAGAGAGGGGAATTGTATCTTAATGGTAGAACACCCATGGGTTTAATCCTCAGTCTGTCTCTCTGTCTCTCTCTCTCTCTCTCTGTCTCTCTCTCTCTCTCTCTCTCTCTCTCTCTCACACACACACACACACACATACACACAGATTCAAAGAATAGAAGTTGAAGTTCAGAACTGAAAATTAACAAGCCTGGATGCCCCATTTTAACCCCTTTTTACTGTTTTAAAATAAAAGCAAATTGCACGCTCCTCCAGTCTTTCTGATTGATTAATTCAAATTTTATCTCAACTAGGCCAACATTTAGGTACTAAAGCTCAGGCAGGATGCCATCAAAATCCATTAAAAATGGCTGTCTTCCCAGCAGTGATAGAGATGCAAATTCCCCTTAACAATCAAATCCAACCTTGAATTAATTAATATCTCTGTTGGTGTCTGTTTTATTTTTAAGTCATATAGTTTTCACTGGCTCAATTTCTAGCATTTGTAATTCCATTTGGCACCCTTCAGCAAGTATTTAGTCTGCCCTACTTGCAAAAGTATTTGCCATTTTGGTTCCATTTATTTCTTGTCACAGGATATGACTGTGCACAAATACACCCCAGTCACCAAAAATACAGCAACATTCACAGCACACAAAACAAACACCAGAGGATTTTTTGTTTGTTTTTTTTTTGTACTAAGTATTGAACCCAGGGGTGTTCTACTATTGAACTATATCCCCAATGCTTTTCATTTATTTTGAGATAGGATCTTGTTAAAGTGCCCAGGCTGGCCTGGAACTCAAAGTCCTCTTGTCTCAGACTCCTAAGTCACTGGGATTTTAGATGTGTGCCATTATGCTCGGTACCCAGCCAAAAGAGGTTCTTGAGGGAAGGAAACATGCAAACTTTGTGTAAACCAGGCTCATGTATTTCTTATTTACTTTAGTGCCTATTTCCCAGGGAGGAGCATGGCATATCATAGAAGTTCAGGAAATGTTGACAAAGGAATGTAGAATTGTCTAAGTGCTGTTAAGAAGAGCACCCTAAACTGAGATCCAAGGGATCTAAATTCTAGCTGTTAACTAGAGTTTCTCCTCAAACAAATCACTTACACTCTCCGTATCTTATTTTCTCCATGTGAAAATGAAGGATTTGGTTAATTTTGTTTTTGTTTTTTTGTTTTGGATGATTTATTAAATTGCTTCTGACTGAAATTTTATGAATTTTACATGCTTTTCTTTCTTTTTTTTTTGTACCAGATGATTGAACCCAGGGGTGCTTAACCACTGAGCTACATCCCTGGTCCTTTTTATTTTTTATTTTGAGACAGGGTCTCACTAAGTTGCTTATGGCCTTGCTAAATTGCTGTTGTTGGCTTTGAACTTGTGATTCTCCTGCCTCAGCCTCCTGAGCCTCTGGGATTACAGGCATGAGCCACTGTGCCTGGCTACATGCCATTTTAAAGTGAATAATATTTCAAATTTCCAAGTAACTAAATTTAGATTGCTATGAGAAATTTGTTCTAAATCCTTGAATAACTTGTTGGCTATTGCCTGTGAATCAGAGTACATCTATCCCTCAGGTCATCCCTCCTAGACATGGTAGACAGCTAAATATGCTACTCAAAGTTCTGTTGCCTGGGAATATATCCCTTCCCCATCATCTTTTAGGGCAACTCCATGGTTGGGTTATAGTGCTGCAGCCATTCGCTTTCAGATGGTGCCAGCCTAACTCTGCAAAGTTATGTGTATACCAGGCTCATGTATTTCTTTTTTTTTTTTTTTTAATCTTTAGTCATTTGGTACTAGGTAACTCACCATATGGCTATGGGTGTGGATTGAGGGAGGGGCTGTGGTATGGCAAGCGGAAGCTGTAGGACAAGAGTCTAAACCACCTGCTCATCAAGCTAATTCTTGCCTTCAGAGCCCTTCTAGGACCCATCCAATATATACACCTTCTATAAGATGATGGAATTGTGCTTGGCACACCAGACTTTATGGCCAGGTAGAGCAGGTAACGCTCAGTTTGTGATAGGTAGCCAGTAGAACTCATCAGCAAACCAGGAGATACTTGTCCAAAGGAGAGCTTCTAGCAAAATAGAGAATCGAGGTGAACAGGGAAGCCATCTCAACAGGCATCTACTAGATCCTCAAGAACTCCTGTCATTCTCCTTTTAGTACTGCCTTTTTCTAGCCCCTGCCTCAGGTGGTTAGGCCTCTTCTATAGTCTTTTCCTTATGAATTGGGGTTCGAGCCACTAAATCTCTTCAATCTAAGGAATTGGGGATTTGAAAAGAAGCAATGCTGAGCCAAAGTAATGAGTCTACAGTGATGGAATTTTGAGTGTCAATAAATGAACTTTTGGAGTGTGTTCACTAACCTACTCCCTCTCAAATCACACCTTGGTAAGTGACTGCCAACTATTCTGCCCAATGTCTTCTGTCTTGCAGTTGTGGGAGAAGCCAAGTTTCCTCTTGGTCTTAAATGGAGTCCCTTTGAATATTCAATACCTCCTACTTACTCCCCTCTCTTTATACTATACTTCCACAACCGGTGGCTCATGCGAATCTTTCAAATCAATCCTGAGGGAAGCAGAGGACATCCAGCAATAAAAGAGAAACTAAACCCATCAAATAAATTAAGTACTTACATGGAATATTTCATTAAAATTCAGAGTAAATCTGAATTCACTATGTGTATGTATACATATAGATTTCCCAGAATCACCCAGGCAACCAGATAGAATGTTGGACTTCAAAGACACAATGGTCTTGTCATTCTTCACAGGAAGTTAATTAGCTTCTCTCCTGCAGAACACTACTAAGATGATCTACTAAGATGATGATTGGTAATGTCTCAACTCCTGCTCAGCTATAAGTCATAATTAATAATTAGGCTCTTTCTCTGGTAACTGTCATTCCTTGACTGCCGAGCAATCGCCTATCATTAATGACTGTTGTACTTCACCAGGGAGCAGGCATGTTTCCAATGACCCCCAGGCATCCACAGGAAGTTTAAACTGTTCTAATCACTGCAAGTCTCTAGCAGACCCATACCCTCCCTAGCCTAACATTGTTATCCAAATAAAATTTCCTTAAAGCAACAGAATAATCACAAAAGGGTGGAATGGAGTTGATAGACCAATGGGTGTGTGTGTGTGTGTGTGTGTGTGTGTGTGTGTGTGTATGTGTATTGTCCTTTCTTTAAGTACTGGGTAGTTAGGTTCCTTATCTCTTTCAGGCTGCCTCTCTGAGGTTATTTCTTTGTCCACCAGCAAGGGGTGTTCGCTGAAGCACAGGACTCTTGATAACTGCCCTAATTCATCTACTTTTGAGATCCTGCTTCTGGATGATATACATATTTGCAGTAAGTACAGGATCCCTGATTCCATTAATTGTATATTTGACAAAGGAACATGACTTTGACAGTCTGTAAAGTGACATATTTGTATTGGTTATTGTTTGATCTAGTGGGAAAAAATTCAAAATCATGTTTGGTTTTAACAACAGCTTGCCTCAGGAACATATGGTAATTTTCCTAGTCAGCTTTTGTTCTTACTCCAAATCATAAACAATATTCCTGATCTCAAATGTACAGAGAACTCATTTATAGCTTTTACATATTTTCCATGAATGGTTTAAATATCAACATTGTCTAAATGAAGCCCACCAAGAAAAGAATAGAGTCATTTTTATTTCTATTGGTGATCTAAGGATTGCATAAGTATAAAGAATAGACAGAGGGGCTGCTGGGGTTGTGGCTCAGTGGTAGAGCACTTGCTTAGCATGTATGAGGCACTGGGTTTGATTATCAGCACCACATATAAAGAAAAGAATAAAATAGAGTTTCACCAAATCTAAAAAAATATTTATAGAAAAACAATGGATATGGTGGTGCACACCTGTAATCCTTGCTACTCAGAAGGCTAAGGTAGGAGAATTGTAAGTTCTGAGTGAGGCCAGTGGGGCAATTTAGCAAGACCCTATTTCAATATAATTTTTAGCTAGCAGCAGAACACTTGCCTAGCATGCATGAGGCCCTGGGTTCAATCCCCAGCATCAAAAAAAAAAAAAAAAAAGAAAATAGGATCAGTCAAAAGTTAAGCAAACTGCTATGATTATAGATCATGAGGATTATGTATATTTTGGGGTCTTTCTTTTTTTTAATTTTTTGGTTTTTAGTTGTAGTTGGACACAATACGTTTATTTATTTATTTATTTTTTATTTTTATGTGGTGCTGAGGATCAAACCAGTGCCCCGTGCATGGTAGGCAAGTGCTCTGCAGCTGAGCCACAACCTAAGCCCCTATTTTGGATCTTTTTGCATACCTCATATTTATCTAATGTAATCACACAATGACCTTTGGCACTTTTTAAAAGCAGTATCTCTATCTCAGTTTCTTACTTGATTGCAAGGATGGCAAATATATGGGACTTTTTCACCACTTCCCATTCCCAAGTTCATACCAGATAGTGCTAGTTAATCTTGGCAATCTTTGTCACTGAATTTGGAAGTATTCCCATTTCTTTTTCAATCTAGCCCTCTACACAACCATGTCAACAGATCAGACTGTCACCTGAGATGAAGCTCATTTTTCATTTGTGTTCTTATCTTTTTTTTTTTTTTTTTTTTTACAATATCTTCATTTTGTTTTTATGTGGTGCTGAGAATTGAACCCAGTGCCTTATGCATGCTAGGCGAGCGCACTACCACTTGAGACACATCCCCAGCCCCATGTGTTCTTATCTTAAGAGGTCATATGATGCATTGTCTTAGTCAAGGAACAGGGATAGCAAGGAGTATAAACTGATTCAAACTAACTCAAGAAATGGAGATTTATTAAGAATACAACAGACACCAGGCACAGTGGCACACACCTGTAATCCCAGGGACTTGGGAAGCTAGGCAGAAAGATCACAAGTTCAAGGCCAGTTTCAGCAACTTAGTGAGATCCTGTCTGAAAATAAAAAATAAATAGGCCTGGGATGTGGCTTAGTAGTAAAACACCCATTGGTTCAATTCCCAGTACTGGAAACAAGAAGATGAAGAATACAACATATCACATTACAGATGTCTGGACTATGAAGTATAGCCAGGCCACAGGGTGATCGAAACTGAAATTGGCAAACAGGGACTGAGATTGTTTGCTCAACCCCTGTATGAGTCAGGGTTGTTCAGAGAAACAAAACCAATAGGATGGGTCAATCTATCTGTCCACCTGCCTCCCTATCTATCTATCTATCTATCTCATATTCAGAAAGAAACTATGTGTTTATGGAAATTGGCTCTTGCAATTATGAAAACATGAAAAGTCTCATGATCTGCCATCTGCAGTCTGGAGAATCAGGAAAACCAGTAGTGTAATTCAATCTTAGTCCAAAGGCTTAAGAACCAGAACACTAGAAGGTGTAATTCCCAGTCCAAGTCTAGAGGCCTGAGAACCTATAGGGGAGTAAGAGCTGTCTAATGACAAGAGATAAATATCTCAGCTTCAGAAGGGAGAGGAAGAATTTACCCCTCTTCTGCCTTTTTGTTCCATTTAGATTATCAACACATTCTTTGATGCCCATCCACCTTGATGAGTGTGGTTCTTTTTTACTGAGTCAACTGATTCAAATGCTAATCTCTTCCAGAAGCATTCTCATGCATATACCAGAAATACTGTTTTACTTTTTTATTAGATATCTGGACATCTCTTAGCCCAGTCAAGTTGACACATAAAATTGACCACTAAAACCACATAGTCTTTCTTTTCTGTGCTGCTCTCTCTGTCTCCTCTTCCTTTTGACTACTGACTTCCACTTTCTACTTAACATGCCATCCCAGATCCATTCTATACATTATTTAGTTCAAATATCTGCATAATTCTCTAGTTCTCTCTCTCGAGAGCCTGTGTCTATAATTGAAAATTCTCAAGAAACCAAATCTGAGCTATGGCAGGGAGGTGCTTCTAGGGAGTCAGGTGTCTACTTTGGGTTCAGTTAGCTATGGTTGGAGATATGGAATCATGTTGTAGGAAGGACTATTTCTTCGGGAGCTATGAACATGCCAGGCTAAACCTGAAGAAGATGGGTTATGGTAGACTAATTGACTAATCCACTCACATTGTTCCTCTTATTTATCCTCCATGATTACAGTTGCCAGATATAATTCAGGAGGCCCAATTAAATTTGAATTTCAGATAAAATATGAATATTTGTTGACACGTATTTAAAAATTATCCATTATTTATTTGAAATTAAAATTTAACTAGCTATCCCATATTTTTATTTGTTAAACCTATCTCTGAGTCCTGTCTTTTTTAAAAAAATATTTTCAGTTGTAGATGCACATAATAACTTTATTTAGTTATTTTTTATGTGTTGTTGAGGATTGAACCCAGTGCCTCACATGTGCTAGGCAAGCACTCTACCATTGAGCCACAACCCCAGCCCTGAGTCCTGTCTTTTTTAATTTTTTTTTTTTTTTTTTTTTTTTGGTACCGGGGATTGAACACAAGGGCAAGGGCACTTAACCACTGAGCCATATTCCCAGCCCTTTTTATAAATATTTTATTTAGAGACAGGGTCTTACTGAGTTGCTTAGAGCCTCACTAAGTTGCTGAAGTTGGCCTTGAAATTTCCATCCTTCTGCTTCAGCTCCTACAGCTGCTGGGGTTATAGGCATGTGCTATCATACTCGGAAAGTCCTGTCTTTTTATTAAAAAAGAATATTGGTGTATTATAATTATACACAGTTGTGGAATTTATTGTGATACATTTGTATATGGACATAGCATAAACTGGTCTATTTCATTCCCCCTTACCTCCCTTTTCACTCCCTTCCTCCTACCCCTGATCCTCTTTCTGTACCTGGATCCTGTCTTAAACTTGCCCTTTGAGCTGGTGCAGTGAATTTATTTATTTGTTTGTTTGTTTGTTTATTTATTTACTGTGGTTCTGGAGATAGATCCCAGGGCCTTGTGAATGCTAAGCAAGTGCCCTACCACTTAGTTACATCCCCAGCCCCAGTGAATTTTTTTTCCTAGAAATTCAGTAGTTGTTACCCTTAATGTGTAGGTAAAAATCCTAAAGTAGAATGTCTCTGGCTAACAAATTCAGCTTAGCCACAGCAATAGTCTGAGTTCAGCTAGTAGTGGTGCACAACTGTAATCCTAGTGACTTGGGAGGCTGAGGCAGGAGAATCACGAGTTCGAGGCCAGCCTGGTCAAATTAGCAAGACTCTGTCTCAAAATAAAAAGAAAAAAGGGCTAAGGATATAGCTCAGTGGTAGAGTACCCTTGGATTCAATCCCCAGTACCAAAAAATCATCTGAGTTTAGAATATTGTATGTTTTACTCTTATTGGTTCTTTGTTTATGAAAGCTTAATTTTTCCCTTTCTGACTGATTTTAGTTGAGATTTTTTTTTTTTTCATGTAGGGTCTCTTTTCCACAAAATAGAAGCTATTTGAGGGTAAACTCTAACCAATATTAATATTATGTATGTCCCTGTTTAATCAGCTTTTTTGCTGCTGTGACTAAAGGATCTGACCAGAACAATATTAGGGAAGGAAAAGTTTATTTGAGGGCTCACAGTTTCAGAGATCTCAGTCCATCAATAGATGGCTCCATTTCTTGGGGCTGGAGGTGAGGCCGAACATCATGGTGGAAGCTAATTTGTTAGCCAGAGGGAGGCAGGTCACATGATGATCAGAAAACTGAGAGAGAGACTCCACTCACCAGATACAAACTATATACTCCAAAGTTATGCCCCCAATGCCCACCCCCTCCAGCCACACCCTACCTGCCTTCAGTTACCACTCAGTCAATCCCTTTCTATCAGGGGATCAATTCACAGATTGGGCTAAGGCTTCTACAGTCCAATCATTTCTCCTCTAAACCTTCTTGCATTGTCTCACACATGAGCTTTTGGAGGACACCTAATATCTAAACTGTAACATTCCCTCAATAGAGTATTTGGAGCATCATGAATATATAAATAAATGTTCAATTTCAAAAATATTACTTTCTAGGTAGAGTTTTTTTCCAAAAGTAGTTGGAGTTGCAGTTTCTAGGGTTGGAGCTCTTGGGCAGGGTTTGTTTAGGGTTTTCAGGACAACTCATTTCTCTTTAATAACCAAAAGAAACAGAACTGATTATAAAAGAGTGATTCACTCATAAGTGGCTGGTTGGGACCCAACAAGCCAATACAAAGGTGCTATTAAGTGGTAAATTGTGGATTCTATTTAGACTTGAGTCTTAAGAGGGGTGCCCTTAAATTGAAATCTTGGGAACAAGCTTCATGTTCATATGCACTTGCAAAGAGAGGGAGACAGAAATGAATAGGATTTAAAAACAGATTCTAGTCCATTTACCCAACCAGTAAAATGGATGAGGACCATAGAGCTGTCTCACCTATTCATTCACAGATTGTACGAGAGTGTGTAAAACATGCATCTCCCTCCAAGGCAGTGACCTTACCCACTAGTGAATTGTAATCTAATGCACATTAAAATCTGTACAGATTAGATGCAAGGAATGGAGTATGAAAGGACAATTTCTCCTTTAATGTCACCCACCTCTTATTTTTCTATTAATCTTAGTTATTTCTAAGACAATATCAAACTTCACCAAGAGTATTATCCTCATCGGGCTGTCATAACAAAATACCACAAACTAGATGGCTTAAACTACAAAAATTTTTCATCTCACATTTCCGGAAGCTAGAAGTCTAAGACCAAGGTGTCTGGAAGGCCATGCTCCCTCTGAAGATGCTAGAGAAGGATTTGTCCCAGCTTTTCTCCTAGCTTCTGGTATAGTTCCTTGGTCTGGGGGAGCTTAACTCCAATATTCACATGGCATTCTCGTCTATGTGCATGTCTGAATCCAACTATCCCCTTTTTGGTAATATTGAATTACTAAGTAATACTGGTAATATTGGATTAGGGGTCTATTCTGTTCCAGTATGACTTCATTTTAACTAATTATCTATATCAACACAGCTTTTAAATTAGGTCACATTTTGAAAATACTGGGGGTTAGAATTTCAACATATGAATTGGTGGGGGTTGCAATTCAACCCATAACACCAAGGTATTCCATCACTCTTAAACCACATACCCCTTGCAGCATCTCTTTGATTTTTTCCTCTTATTTGAGTAATTTTTTATAATGTTTTTTAGTTGTAGTGACACAGTCTATTTATTTTTATGGGGCGCTGAGGATTGAACCCAGTGCCTCACACATGAGAGACAGGCGGTCTACCACTGAGCTACAGCCCCAGCCCCTCATTTGAGCACTTTTTACAAGTGTTTTCAATATGGGATATTTGATTAGCAGACATTCAAAGGCTTTCTATGATCAAATAAAGCTTACTTCATACTATCTGTGATGCAAAAGAGGTGTACAACAAAATGTGAGCTTTAGAAAAAGTGAACACAAAACATGACATATCTCTAGGACCTATGAGATGTCATGATCATATATATATTCCTTCCTGTCCAGCATCCAGTCTAGTTAATGAACAGGAAAGGAGTTCTTTAGGAGACTGGTTGTAATATAAAAGTGGTTTAAAGCTCCAGAGAACCATAAATCTCTATTTTAGACTTTTATTGTTTGTTTCATAGTAACAGTGATAAAAAAGAGAAGTGGCTTGAATTAAAGTATAGTACTCTTGGCTGGTTTGCTGGCAGCCCACTAGCCTGAAACTAGCATATGAGCCTGCTAAGTTTCCAGCTTACCTGCATTTAATTTTTAAAGTGTCTATGTAATATGTTCTTATTGTTTCCTATAGTAACCACAAGAGATCAGCACAGATAGCTTTATTTTTGACAGTTCCACTTTGTCATCTCTGATCCTTCAATGAAACTAAGGTTTACAAGAGACTTGTTTACACAATAGCAATGTATTCCTTTTTCAAACAAATATCACTTTCAGAAGTTGACTATCTTTATTATAATGGCATATTATATATGCCGTTAGTTCTGTAGTACTTAAGAATTTTACTTAACCTTTTTCTAAGCACCTTAATGTCATTTAGATGAACATGTATAAATTAAAAGCAAGAAGCTTAATAACATTCTTGTTCCAATTTGTAGCCAAGCAATTTGACATTGATTTTTCTCATTTCTCAAAATGGCAGAGAAAGTCTATTTATGATAGATACAGTCAATTCTAAGTATTTCTAGGGCTAAATATTAGAGTCGTAGATTACCATGTGCACTAATTTCTTCTTTGTCTCTTTCTAGTTACCTGCTTTTTGGTAATTTCAATACAATATTCAAAAATAGTCCATTTTTCTGTGAAAGGATGAAAATAAGGGGACAGATTGATGAGAGAATATATGCAAATTTTTAATTATCAAATAATTTCTATTGTTCAGAGAAAAAGAACTATATTATTTCTGTTTTATTTCTATGTGAATTACTTATTTTTTTTTTAAATTTTGTTTATTTATATGCAGTGCTGAGGATCGAACCCAGGGCCTTGCACGTGCTAGGCGAGCACTCTACCACTGAGCCGTAACCCCAGCCCCTATGTGAATTATTTATATATGACAGATTAATGTCAATTTATTTCCTGATCTCATTCAGCAATCTTTCCAATGTGTTATTTTGATTCAACCACGTAAGTGGATAATTCTAAACAAGTAAAACTCTGAAACTTCTCAAATGTAAGTTATAATTAGCCATTGTTTATTTGAAATATGCCTCATTCTATGCATTATATAAATAATTGCAAAACTAATTAATCATGCTTAACCTTTGTTGTCTAAGTGCAGCACAGGAATAATTTTGGGTTGTACGTGGATTACAATTAAGGAGATACTTGGCTGAAGCTTCCACAAAGCTTGTTTTCTACTTCTATGTTCCTTCCTTTGCTGTTTTTAATTCTTAGGGGTTGCCCACAGTATGGCAGTGCATTCCACATCTGGTGTTATCACTTCTTTGTTGCCAGTTAAAGATCTGTTATCCCCAGCACAGTGCCACTGCCACTGACCCCCACCTTTGGTAAAAAGTGGTCTTCTTGTTGAATGAGCATTCTTTTTATTTTTTTTAAGTTGTAGATGGGCACAATATCTTTATTTATTTTTATGTGGTGCTGAGGATCAAACCCAGTGCCTCACACATGCAAGGCAGGCACTCTACCACTGAGCTACAGCCCCAGTCCCTGAATGAACATTCTTTACCTCTTCACATGTCTTCCCCACAAGAGGGTGGGAATTGAGGATTTGTTAACATCATTTCAGGTCCATGCTTATATAATTTCATGTAGAAAATATACAAGAGAAATATTTGAATTGTGACCTTTTAGCACTTTCTAAAAAAAAAAAAAGGTAATGGATTTTTAGAAAGGGTTGTACTGAATAAAAGGAACAAAATATAAGTCATTTCATTCCCATAGCTATAAGCAAAGTATGAGTTTTGTAGATGAGTGTAAAGAAGATGGAGTTAAGCCAGGCACAATGGTGCACACCTAGTGACTCAGGAGGCTGAGGCAGGAGTATCTCAAGTTCAAAGCCAGCCTCAGCAACTTAGCAAGATCCAGTCTCAAAAGAAAATGGGCTGGGGATATAGCTCAGCTGTCCTGGGTTCAATCCCCAATACCCAACATTTAAAAAAATGAGAGAGAGAGAGAGAGAGAGAGAGAGAGAGAGAGAGAGAGAGAGAAAGACAACGACAATGATGGAATCAAAAGAAAGAGGTTAGAACTGGCCTGAGAAGGAAGAGCCACACTTGAAACTGGCTTCACAATGCTCCCTGAAGAAGGGAAATGTAAGGAAGCAATGGGAAGACAACTAGGATCCTTTTACTGAACAGATTTTTAAAATGGAGAATGGGAGAGAAGGTAGTAGAGTATCATAAGAGATGAGCCTGCAGGAAGGCCAGGAAGTCAAAATTTGAGACTCTTTTACTTAAATCAAGATATTTATGAGAAGCTTTAAAGATTAAAAATTGGAGTGATAGGGCTTCTGTTTAAAAATTATTAATTAGCCTAGGCAATTTCAATGGTCAATTTTCTCCTCTTCCGTCTTTTCTTGCTAAAATTCTATGACTTATGCTACATATATTTTATTACATATTTTATACTGGTTTTATGTGTGAAGCCCCTATTAATGCACTTAGAAATGTGCACATTGAATGAGTTCCAAATATTCTGTAGACTCCTACTCTGTAATTAAGTGTGGTTTAAAAAGGAACATACATACGCATTCAGATAACTTGTTCTTAAAATGTCATTATCATTGGTTGTCACTGGCAGTTAGTCATTTTTATTAGATATTAATATTCACAGCTTTTAAAGTATTACATGTCTCTAGGTTCAAAATGGAAAAGACAATAGAACTTAGATTATTTGGCTTTTTCTGCCAAGAGATCTGTTGAATTTCAACTGAAAACTATACAATTTCGACCTTTGCTATTTTCCAGGCTAGCTCTGATTAGTTCTGAAATCATCCTAAATTACAAAGTCAGATTAAGCAATAAAATTGTGATTTTGATTTAAAAATTTAACTTTAGATGCTTTTAGACATGAAAAAATACATTTAAATGAAACAAATGCAATAAATTTGAGAAACAAGAAATTTAAACATAATATCTAGATGATTGTTATAAAGGTGTCATAGTTAGATATGAGGTATCCCCCAAAAGCTCATATGGGAGAAAATGCAAGAATTTTCAATGGTGAAATGTTCAAATTTGAGAAGTATAACCTAATCAGTGGATTAATCCACTAAAATGGATTAACTAGGTGGTCACTGTAGGCAGGTAGGGTGTGACTGGAGGAGGTAGGTCACTGGGAGCTTGCCTTTGGGGTTTATATTTTGTCCCTGATGAGCATAGCTCTCTCTCTTTGCTTCTGGTTGCAATGCCCTGAGCTGCTTTCTTCTGCCAAACCCTTTTGCCATGATGTTCTGCCTCACTAGGGGCCAAAAGCTATGGATTTGGCTGGCCATGGACTAAACCTCTAAAATAGTGAGCCAAAATAAACTTTTCCTCCTTTAAGTTGTTCTTGCCAGGTCGTTTGAGCACAGTGACAAAAAGTGAACTAAAACAGAAATTGGCTTATGAACCATGTGGTTTAGAAACCTGTGGATCTAATTTGCAAGGGAAGAATTTTATTTATTTTGGTACTAGAGATTGAACCCAAGGGTGCTCAACAACTAAGCCACATCCCCAGCCCCATTTATTTTCTATTTTGAGACAGGGTCTCACTAAGTTGCTTAGGGCCTCACTAAGTTGCTGAGGCTGGCCTTGAACCTGTGATCCTCCTGCCTCAGCCTCCGGAGTCACTGGAATTACAGGCATGTGCCACCATACCTGCCAAGGGGGGAGTAATTTTGAAAAGTTTAGAGATACAAGCTGGAAAAGCTTTAGAATGTTGTAAGCAGCGTTTAGTGCGAAATTCTGGAGGGAGCTCAGAAGACCAGAATACTGATAGGATTGCAAATAGTAAAGACTTGGCTAATGAGGTTTCAGAGGAGGACTCTATTGGAAATTGGGCTAGAGGCCATTTATGTTACATTCTGGCAAAGAAGTTCTCTACATTTTCCCCATGTCCTGAGACTTTTTGTGAGATTGAATTTAAAGGTGATATACTAATTAATCTGGTAGAGGAAATTTGAATGTAGCACAGGATTCAGGGGGCGGGCATGGATATTGCTGGTGGCTTTTAGCCAAGTTTACTGTGATATTTAGGAGCAGAAAGTAGAGCAGAAAGATTCAAAAAACTTGCTTTTTGGCCAGAAAAGTGTGAGTAAAACTGGGGTTAAGGAAGACATGATTAAAAAGATTATAGCCACTAAAGAGATGCTAAGTACTTTACCCAGAAACAATAGGAAAGATGGCTTGAGGGCCTCTCAGGAATTGGCAAGAACAATACTCATCTCAGGTTCAAGGGTATAAATTTAAAAATTCCTTTGAGAAGAGACCTGGGGGCACCTTGTTTTCACAGGGTGACCTAAGAGGTTGTTTCACTGTGATTAGCCACCCAGGCACACAGAGGCTGCTGCAGTCCTGGTCCCAGGAGGTTTGTCTGTTGCTTGAGATGGTGGTGGATCTTGGTGTCAACCACCTGGTGCTAGTTTTTCAAGAATGCAAGATGCTAGAATTAGGGAGTCCTGGAGGCTTCCATTGAGATTTCAAAGGAAGGCCTAGGAAGCCAAGAAAAGTGTATGAGGGTCAGAGCCCATTGCAGGCTGCCCCTGAAAGGGTGATGCATGAAGATGTGAGAAGGAAGCCAAACCTGCAGTGGAGACCCCTAAGATTAAGAGATGCCAGTAATATGTAATATATTTTGAGGAAAGCTGCAGAAATCAAGCAGAGATAAGCCAAGAGAGAAACCATGTGGACTGCAGCCAGCAATACCATAGGGGCAGAGCTACACAAGCCCTTTGGAGCAGACATCAAGATGTCCCATGCCGCAGATGCTGAATATGGAGCTATAGGACCTGTGTGCCTAGCTGGATATCAGTCTTGCTTTGGTCTCATCTGTTGTTTCTATGCCCTTATTTTCCCCTTGTGGAATGGAAATGTTGTCTATACCAATATGTATTGAATATATGTAACTTGCTTTTGATTTTTGCAAGGGAAAAGAGCAAAAAGTATGCCTTGAATCTCAAAAGAGATTTTTGACTTGGATTTTTGGGCAATGCTGGAACTGTTTAGACTATTGGGACTCTTGGAAATGGACTATTTTTTTTTTTTTTTCAGTACCAGGGATTGAACCCAGGGGCACTTAACCACTGAGTCACATCCTCAGCCCCCTTTTTTCATATTTTATTTAGAGACAGGGTCTTATTGAGTTGCTTAGGGCCTAAGTTGCTGAGGCTAGTTTTGAACTCACAATCCTCCTGTCTCAGCCTCCCAAGCCACTGGGATTACAGGCATGCACCACCATGCCCAGTGACTAAATGTATTTTGCATTGTGAAGTTGGTATGAGCTTTTGAGAGCCAGAAGCAGGATGTTATGGTTTAGATATGAGATTTTCCTCAAAAGCTTAAGTATAAGACAATGCAAGAATTTTCAGAGATAATATGATTAGATGATGAGAGTTGTGACCCAATCAATGGATTAATCCATTGATACGGATTAATTGGGCAGTAACTGTAGGCAGGTAGGATTTGCTGGTGGAGGTAGGTCACTGTGAACATGCCTTTGGGGTAATATTTTGTCCCTGGTGAGTGGGCTCTTTCTGCTTCTGATTACCATGTCAGAGCTGCTTTCTGCAGCCATGCCCTTCTGCCATGATGTTCTGCCTTACCTTGGGCCCAAAGCTATGGAATCAGCTGGTCAAAGACTAAAGAGACCATGAACCAAAATAAGCTTTTCTTCCTGTCAAGTCTTTTAGTCACAGTGATACAAAAGCTCATTAAAACATAAGGTATTATTATTTTCTAGATGGAATAATGGTTTTGTGTTTGTACATTTTTAAAAGTTATCTTTTAGAGATACAAATGGATAATAGATAAAGTCTAATTGAAAAAAGATTGGCTATGTCATGATAATTGTTTAATCTGAGTAACAATTATATGGTAGTTCAGTATGTTACTTGCCCTACTTTTGCGTATATTTTAAATTATTTCATGATAATTTAAAATTTCATTATAACTTTTGCTTCTATTTGTGTATTTTTAAAAGATCAGGCTTTTCTAATTCAAAATAATTTGTAATTTATTCCTTTTCAGTTTGTATTTTTAAAATAGCTAATACCAGTAAGAAATTCAAGTCTACAGCTCCCACGATGCTTTTTATATGGGGGGATGTGGGGAAGTTGAACCCAGGAGCTTGCACATGCTATGCAAGTGCTCTGCCACAGAGCTGCATCTCCAGCCCTTTTTATTTTTATTTATTTATGTAAAGCAGAAAGGGGTGCATGAGATCATGGAACAAGAATGAGGTACCAAAAGGAGGTTTATTGGGGGGCACTTCCAGTGAGGTTCACTGGTCCCGTGAAAGGGTAAGGGCCCGGGAAGTTGCAGGCGGGAAAGGCAAGAACAATGCTAATAAGGGAAGCTGGAGGTAGGAGGGCCTAGTGATTCTGCAACCTGTACACTTGGAAAAATGAGAAATTATACCCCATTTGAGTCAAATGTGATATGTCAAGATCATTGTATTGTCATGAGTAACTAATAAAAAAAATTAAAAAAAAATAAGAATCAAGAAAGAGAATATGAAAAAAGAAAAAAATAAATAAAAATAAATTGCAGCTACGGACAGCAGGTTGGCTGAGCTGAGTTTAGGGGGATCATGTTTGTCCCAGTTTGGTCAGGGCTATTGAATTGACAGGGTAATTGCTTCCGTGGGTGGGGGTGGGGGGGTTGAGGGGGTTGGGGGATTCGGGGGTTGGGATGGGGCAGTGGTGGGGGGGTCCCTTGCCATGTCTGCTTCTGATTGGCCATTTCGGGTCTCCTCAGCTAGGTGGAAAGTCCCCACCCACAGCCACCATGAAAGGGGACCAAAAGGGAAGCCTCCTGACCTAACAATTTATTTTTTGAGACAGGGTCTCATTAAGTTGCCTAGGCTGGTCTCATGTTTGTCATCCTCCTGCCTGAACCTTCTGAGTAGCTGGATTACAGCTGTGTACTGCCATGCCTGGACCACAATGCTTTTTTTTTTTTTCTAAATGAATGTACTATCAATACTTTTATGCATAAGCAACAACATTGTGCCATCTATAAATGTTATGATTACCTTGTAGGCACATACCTGGGGGAACTATCTATAAAAAGACAGAAGCCATGGAGAGGTAGGATATGAATAAGCATAAGACATCTTTATATACCCCCAGCAGAGTGGGAGAATGTCTCAGACTAATTTATACTCAGGTAGGGGTTTTAATCATAGGAGTGGATTGGTTGATCTGTAAATAATCACTATGCTAATAGCTGGTAGTGAGAAGGCAGTATAGCATAAGTGAGCATAAAACCACCATAGATTCAAATCTCAGTTCAATCAATTACTACATGTGATCTCCCCATCACCACCAGGGATTGAACTCAAGGGCAGTCAACCACGGAGGAGCCACATCCCAGCCCTATTTTGTATTTTATTTAGAGACAGGTCTGAGTTGCTTAGTCCCTCATCATTGCTGAGGTTGGCTTTGAACTCATGATCCTCCTGCTTCAATCTCCCCAGCCACTGAGATTACAGGCATGTGTCATCGTGCACAGCACTAGATGAGCTCTTGATATATGTCAGAGTTTGCATATATGATACCCCATGTAATGGGGCACTGTTGAGTTTTTTTTTTTTAAATAGCACGTATGGAGTGTGAAGACAGTGTTTGTTAAGTTGATCTTGTTGTTCAGTCCTTGCATGTCTTCAAGGAAATCAAGAAGCATGATTGACCTTTGGCCAACCCCTGGGAATGTCGCCCTCAGAATATTCTTATGTTCCTGGTTGATGATTATATCTTGTATACCTGGAGCAATGGACCATGCCATTTCAGTCTGTCAGAATTGTTTTGCACATATATTAGCATACTTGATGTGTTTCTGGTTTCATCATTGGGATTCTAAGTTTCAATTGTTATAACTGTCATATAGCATGATGTCTCTATGTGACTGACTGGCTTTCAATAAAAGCCTCAGACCCAAAAACTTGAACAGTTTTCTCTGGGAAGAGACATTCTGCACATGTCCACATAGTTTACTGCTAAAGAGAAAGCATGTCCTGTGTGGCCCCAGATGGAGAAATGATCAAAAACCTGTGCCCAATTTCTGGTTTCCTCCTGATACAAATCTTTTTTCCTGATACTCTTGATTTATATACTTTTGTTCTAATAAAACTTATCCATAAATATAGCCTGGTATTGAGTTCTGTGAGTCCTTTTGGTGAATCTGCAAACTTCAGGGTAACTTCAGGACCTCTGAGTCATAAAGAGAATAATTTAATATTCCATTGTGTATATTTTTAATTGCTTTTATTTTTTAAATACATGACAACAGAATGCATTAAAAGAGAATAGAATCATGACATTTGCAGGTAAATGGATAGAGCTAGAGAATATAATGCTAAGTGAAGTTAGCCAATCCCAAAACATCAAATGCTGAATGTTTTCTCTGATTAAAGACTGCTGATTCATAATGTGATGGTGGGGGGCATGGGAGGATTAGATGAACTCTAGATACAGTAAAGGAGAAAAGGAGAGGGAGGAGAAGGGAGGGGGCACGGGGGTAGGAAAGATGATGGAATGAGATGGACATCATTACTGTAAGTACATGTATGAAGACATGAATGGTGTGACTCTACTTTGTGTACAACTAGAGATATGAAAAATTATGTTCTATATGTGTAATATGAATTGTGATGCATTCTTCTGTTATATATAACAAATTAAAATTTAAAAAAAATTAAAAGAAGAGACTAAAAAAAGATAAATGATACATTTAGTATATGTTAGCTACTGACATTTAACTTACATTTGTTAGATGTTATATGGAGCAAAGTATACACAGCTAGAACATAGACTGGGAATGCATGCATGACTTTGCCTGCTTTTCTCAACTATGCCCTTGGAAGAAGTATAATGTTTCATTAATGGGGAAGTTAAACTATATGACTCCAAGGTTTTCCACTTATCTCTCTTTCCTGCTGATTTAGAGTGGGGAGGTACCACATAGGAAAAATGGGTAAATGAGTGGACCTCCAACTGTGACCTTTTGAGAATGCACACACACAAGGGCAACTCTTTAACCATTTTGAAGGGTAACAAAAAGAATGAGCAGAGTTGTTGAGAGTATCTAAGATTAAAACACTTAGACTAATATGGAGCTTCAGATATAGATGCTGCAGGCTGCACCCTCACTTTAGGTAGCAGTCTATGGAGGCAGTGGTGTTAGAAATAATCATCAGAAATTTTCCCAACATAGCCAGAACCAAATATGCAGAGTGTCTTAGTCCACTCAGGCTGCATAACAAATACCACAAATGGAATGGCTTATAAACAACAAAACTCTATTTCTCACACTTCTGGAGTCTGGGAAGTCCAAGATTAAGGCACCAATTAATTAAGGGTCTGGTGAGGGCTGGCTGTATTGTTGATAGATGGAATCCTTTTGCTGTATCTCACATAGTAGAAATGGTGAATTATTCAGCAGTAATCCCATTCAATAGGGCTCCTACCTTCGTGATCTAATTACCTCCCAAAGGCCCCATCTCCTAATACCATCAGATATGGGATTACATTTCAACCACATGAATTTGGGGGGAACACAAACATTCAGTCCATAGTACAGAGCTATTTCCAACTCAGCACAGAGCACTACAGAAAAAGAGAATATTAAAATATGAAGATTGTAAATAAATATTTCAAAATAGAACTGGGGGTGTAGCTCAGTGGTAGAATATTTGCCTATCTTGTGCAAAGCCCTGGGTTCAATCTCTAGCACCACAAAAGAATTTAAAAATAAACTTCAGGGGTTGGGGGTGTAGCTCAATGGTAGAGTGCTTCCCTAGTATGTGTGAGGTCCTGGGTTTGATCCCCAGCATCACAAGAATAGACAAACAAATAAATGAATTTCATTAGATTGAGATTTCAATTGAGAGCTAATCCAAGGGAAGGAAGATTCCATCTTTTAATTCATTTCTAGGTTTGGGTGTGCACATATATTTATGATTTCCATTCAAGTGACAACATCTGAAGTGCCTCATGCCTCAAAAATACAATGATAAACACAATAATAATTGTTACGTATGTCAAGCATTTAATTTCTGCTTTTCAAACAAATTGCCTTCAGGATGGATAGGTACGATATTAACAGTGATCACAAGTGGATTTTCTATTAATAGAAAAGTGATGGTAAGCATAAAATAGGTGCTATAAGTTTGCTCCTTCATGGTTGGATTTTATTTTTACTGAGCCCTTATTTTTTTGAAGTGCCATAAGGGACAATATGATTGCTCCTTATGTTGCAAATAATGATTATCTCCCTCTCACTGTCATAAGTCATTATATCACTGTCTGTCACATTATCACCATATACATCATTCTTGGAATCTACCTTCTGAAAGGACCTGGTAAAACTCTTCATATTACTTGAACTGAAAAGATTTCCAGCATTTTCCTTCTTTGACTCAGAAATATGGACCAAAGTCTCAGAAGTAGCTTTGCAAACAAGGCATTTTTCCCTGTAACATTGACAAGTCTTGGCTAATAGAGGCTTGGCTACCAAGACTGTCTTGCCTATACTTATTGACCTTTTAAGATGACGATGTCTGGGTGCCTTGACTGATTTTCTTAGCCTTAATGGCTTGGATAACAAGATTTGGTTTTGTGGATGAGACAGAAAGTGTGACTTGACTGGTCTGGCTGAAGACTGTAGACTAGCTGGCCAAGGCAGCCTGACTGGCTTATCTAGATAGGAAGTGCTGACTCGGCTGACTATCTTGTGGGCATGGGCTAGCTTATATGACTTTTCTAGGCTATATGTCTTACATGACTTTTCCAAGTGAGATGACCTGAGATATCTTTGGGGACTTGCTGGCTTACGTGAGTTTTGTCGACTCCGACTGGATTGTCTGAATAACAGTCCTACACAGAATGGTAAGAATGACTTCATGAGTTGATGACCTGATTAACTTTTGCTTACTGTGTGGTCTACATAACTTTTTTGCCCCCGAAGATCTGACTAACTTTTCTGCACTGGACGGTATGGATGACTTTTCTGGACTTGAGGGCCCAGATAACTTTTCTATACTGGATAACATGGAATGTTTTTCTAGACTGCACAAATTTTCTGTCCTGGATTCACTGAATGATGTTCTGGATGGCCAAGCTGACTTGTCTTCAATACATTCGTCCTTGTCCCTGAAATGTAGAAATTTTGGAGTATAACAATTTCAAACAAACAAAAAATCCTACCACTACTATCAGAAAACAAAGAACTATGTCAACTTACACTTTGGATTTTTTCTCTCTAGTAGAAAAAATTGAACAAAGTAAGAATTGAACAAAGAGTGTGGTTAAAAAGTATAATTCAGGTTATGGATAGGAATTCATGTTGAATGCTTTTCCTGAAGAGCACTTTACTGTTTATATGCACAGGGCCCTGAGTTCAATCCCCAGCACCATGAAATAAATAAATACATTTTATTTATTTTACTGTTTCAACCACATTAGATAATCTTATAGTTTATATGTGGAATGACACAAAGTTGTTTCAAATCTACTATTAAGAAGGATAGAAATTCCTTATTCCAGAAACTAAATGTTTTATTTAAAATGTCACAAACTAGTCAAGCATGGTGGTGCACACTTGTGATCCCAGCTGTTTGGAGGCTGAGACAGGAGGATTGCAAGTTTGAGGCCAGGCTCATCAACTTAGTGAGACCCTATCTCAAAATGAAAAATAAAAAGGGCTGAGGAAGTAATTCAGTGGCAGAGCATCCCTGGATTCAATCCCTAGCACCAAAAACAGAAAAAAATGAAAGTTGGCTGTGGATGTGGCTCAGTGGTATTGCCCTTCCCTAGTATGCACAAGGCCCTGGGTTCACTCCTCAATACCCACCCCCAGAAGAAAAAAGTCACAAACTGATAACATAAGAAAAACAGTTCCTTAAACCAAAGTCATTTTTTTCCCTATCATATTCACAACATCCAGTTATCTATACATGTTTATATTCATAATATCCTCTATAATTAAGGAACTAGAGTACCAGGACCACATTTTAGTCACCAGTCCTCAGACTAGGAAATTTATAGGGAACTAGTATATCATGGCCAGCCTAACCCTCCTATATGAAAGGCAGAGACTGAGGTCATGAGAGTAACAATTTTGAGTAATATTTTATGCTATTAAATCTTAAAATGATAGAGCATCCAAATGTTTAATTGCCTTTGGAAAACAGAGATCCAACTCCCTGCCTCTCTCTCTCTTGATTTTCCCTCTCTGATTTTACTCAGATTCTCATGTTCTCTTTTCTTCTTCTTAATTTATAATGAAAGTAATAGCCTGGGGGTTCAGTTGAACCCTGAGTGGGAGACAGCTTTGGCCAACATTAATAATGTATTTGAGAATATTTAAGAGCTGATATAATTTAAGTGAAAGTATCCCACCAACAAGAAGTTGGTAGTTCTTTAGAGATCTAGAGGTAATATTAAGTAACCTGGACAACAACGAAATCTCTGTTATATGTATATGTATATATATATATATATATATATATATATATATATATATGTATTTGCATTCTTAATTTAAAGATATAAAACTACACTTGGGTGTAGCTCAGTTGTAGAGCACTTGCCTAGCATGTGCAAGGCCCTGGGTTCCATCCCCAGCACTGCTAAATAAATAAATAAATAAATGCATCAAACTTACATTCCAGCTTCATGGGCATCTTCATTCATGCAGTTATAATGCAGAAAACAAAAACAGGTAAAGACGAAGGCTATGATCATAACACCAATTATACTGATGAGTAGATGTCTCCTAAAATTGTCTATTTTTGATTCCATTGATTCAAGTTGCTTAGCTCCTGCAAAGACATTGTATCATCAGAGAATGTGTTAGATAACCAAGTTTCCTTCCACTTTAACAGTGGCTTGGTACTATAGGTCAAGATCAAATCTCTTCATCAATGATGTTTTAAAAACTAATAAAGGTTCCACTGTAACTTTGTTGGCTGGAATACATCTCCAACTACAGTATATATGTGTGTATATAATATACACACATATATACACATATAATACACACACACACACCCACACACACACACACCAGAAACTGAACTCAGAGACACTTAACTACTGAACCACATCTCCAGCCCTTTTTATATTTTATTTAGAGACAGGGTCTCACTAAGTTGCTCTGGGCCTCGCTAAGTTGCTAAGGTTGACTTTTAACTTGTGATCCTCCTGCCTCAGCCTCCCGAGCTGCTGGGATTACAGGCATGTACCACCATTCCTGACTGCCTCAGCCACAGTCTAGAAGTCAAATCTGAGAGGCATGTCTAGCTAATCCATACAATTACCTGGGTTACCCCTGTATTGTGGCTTGCTCATTATAGTACTTAGGTTTTTGAGGGTGTGCATGCCTTTGAGTGTTAATGTGTATAAATATGTGTGTTGGGAAAGCGGAGGGGACACAAGGATCACTTGAGCCCAGCAACTTGACAGCAGTCAGGGCAATATAATGAGACCTGTCTAAAAAAACAAAAAACAAAAACAAAACAAAAAAAAAACCCTACTTTTTTTTTTTTTTAACTCTTATGCCAGAGTCATCCACATAGTATTATCTAGTGTGGTTGGGGCATTGACTGAGAAAGGGGAATGAAGAGGGATCAGAAATCTGTATTCTTTTTTTTTTTTTTTTTGGTACTAGGGATTGAACTCAGGGTACTCAACCACTGACCCACATCCCCATCCTATTTTGTATTTTATTTAGAGACAGGGTCTCACTTAGTTGCTTAGGGCCTTGCTGTTGCTGAGGCTGGCTTTGAACTTGTGATCCTCGTGACTCAGTCTCCTGAGCCTCTGGGATTACAGGTGTGAGTCACCATGCCCGGTAAATCTGTACTCTTTGTGCTTATAGTTTGCTTGGATTTTACATACAGAAATAAAAATATCTGGCTGGGGATGTGGCTCAAGCAGTAGCATGCTCACCTGGCATGTGTGGGGCGCTGGGTTTGATCGTCAACGCCACATAAAAATAAAAAAAATAAAGATATTGTGTCCACCTAAAAACTAAAAAAAAATAAAATATTAAAAATAAATAAATAAAAATATCAACTGTTGTGCTATAAATTATTGAAGACCTACTAATAGTAACATCAAAGTAACAGCAGATTTCCTAAATGTGGCTAGCTTTTGTAATTAAGTGTTTAAATGAATAATATAATAGATCATAATTTATGAATTTTAAGGTTAGGCACATACCTATGGTAGAAGATCCATCACTTTCGCTTGTATTTAAACAATTAATTGTCCAAATGGACAAAAATAGGACATAAATTAAAAAATTCATGTCCAGGGCTCTGCTCAAATGTTTCTTCTGCCAAGGTTACTACGGTATTTTATGTGGTTCACCCTGTTCTAGGGTTTATGACATCACTATCATTTTGCATCATCATCTGACATCATTTTGCTATGGGGAAACATTAGTTTCTGTAGACAAATTTTATCAAATGACTTTTAATCACTTATTTGCCTTCATGTCAAATACTCTATCAAATTCAAAACTGCTGAGAGCCATAGCCAAGTAGGAATGACACATGGCATTTTGGGTTGAAAGGTGACCCTGCTCAGAGATTAGGGTGGCTCCTGGTTTAGGGTGGATCCTACTGGGAATAGGGCATATCCTGCTGCCTCAGCCCCCCCCCCCTCCTTTGGAGTTCCCGTTGAGTTCTCGCGGGTTCTGAAAGAATTGACACGCAGAGCCCGGTGGAGGGAGTGTATTTTACCAGAACGTGCGTGTAGAGTGCCGGTGAGAGTTCGGGAATAAAGAGTTGCTGTTGGAATCTACAAGGCTGTGTGGTAGCTCTGTTATTTTGTGCCCAGACAGACTGCGGCACAAAACAAGGGGCTGAAGGTGTAGCTCAGTGGTAGAGCACTTGCCTAGTATGTGTGAGGCACTGGGTTTGATTTTTTGCACCACGTATAATTAAAAGTCCACTGACAACTAATTTTTTTTTAATAATTAAAAACAAGAAAACTGAAGCATTATTGTTGAGAAGGTGGGTGGAAATGGGCTAGTTCTAGAAATTGAAGCACTATTTCAGGAAGCACTTTATAGCCTTCTATGGACTAAATATTTCTGCCTTCCAAAAATTCATGTTGCAATCTAATCCCAATGTGACAGTAGTAGGAGGTGGACTCTTTGAGAGACAATTGTGTCATGAAAGTGGAGCCCTCATGAGTGAGATTAGTGCCCTTATAAAAAGAGGCCAGAAAACTAGCTCCTCCTTTTCACAGGATGAGGACATAAGGATAAGCTAGCAATCTGCATCCAGAAGAGGACTTTTGTCAGAACCCAACCATAGTGGCACCCTTATCTTGATCTTTCAGTTTCCAAATTGTGAGAGATAGATTTCTGTTGTTTTATATGTCACCCAATCTATGATAATTTGTTATAGAAGCCTGAAATAAGACAGAAATTATGACTAAGAAGTGAGGTATTATTATCACAAATACATAAAAACGTGGAAGCAGCTTTAGAACTGATAATGGGTGGAGACTGGAAGAGGTTTGAAGAAGCTGAGACCATTGTGAATGGACTAAGGCCTGTCTTTTTTTTTTTTTTTAAAGAGAGAGAGAGAGAGAGAGAGAGAGAGAGAGAGAGAGAGAGAGAGAACTTTTTAATATTTATTTTTTTAGTTTTCGGCGGACAAACATCTTTGTTTGTATGTGGTGCTGAGGATCGAACCCAGGCCGCACGCATGCCAGGCGAGCGCGCTACCGCTTGAGCCACATCCCCAGCCCCAAGGCCTGTCTTTCTTTCTCTTAACAGCAGATTTGAAACAACTTTGTGTCATTTCATAAGTAGACTATAAATTTATTTAATGTGGCTTAAACAATAAAACACTCTTAAGGAAAAGCATTCAACATGAATTCCTATCTGTAATCTGAGTTATAGCTTTTACTACATTTCAATTCTTATTTTGTTCAGTTTTCCTATTAGAGCAAAAGAAGGCCAAAAGCCTAAGCTGACATAGTACTGTGTGCTTTCTACTTATAGTAATAGGGATTTTGTTTTAAATTGTTACACTCCAAAATTTATTTATTTATTTATTTACCTATTTATTTATTATTATTATTATTATTTTGGTGGTACTATGGACTGAACCCTGGGGTGCTCTACCACTGAGCTACATCCCCAGCCCCTTTTTATTTTTATTTTGAGACTGAGTTGCTGAGTCTGGCGTTGAACTTGCAATCCTCTCATCTCTGCTTCCTGAGTCCCTGGGATTACAGGTATATACCACTACACCCAGCTTCCAGCCTTATTTCTTGATATTTTAATTTATTGATAGCATTTTTATTATGGAAGACAAAGATTTAGAGCTCATACAATAAGTCCTATACAAGTAATCCCAGTCATAAGAGTTCCCTCCTGACCTAATCACCTCCCAAAAGCCTGCCTCCTAATTTCATCACTTTGGGGATTAGGATTTCAACATGTGAATTTTGGAGGAACATGAACATTCAGTTCACTATAAGAACCCAAGGAGGACATTTTGTAAAATGGAAAAAACCAGCTCAGTTAAAAATACATGGGAGCTTGGTATAGTGGTGTACATCTATAATCCCAGGTACTCTGGAGGCTGAAGCAGGAAGATGGCAAGTTCAAGACTAGACTGAGAAGCTTGGCAAGACCTTGTCTCAAAATAAAAATAAAAAGGGATGGGAGCTGGGTGCAGTTGCTCACTCCAGTAAACCCAGCAATTTGAGAGGCTGAAGCAGGAGGGTCACAAATTCGAGACCAGCTTCAGCAATTTAGCAAGACACTCCACAAGTTAGTGAGATCCTATGTAAAAATTTAAAAAAAAGAGCGGGGAATGTAGCTCAGTGGTAAAGCACTCCTGGGTTCAATCCCCAGTACCAAAACCAAAACAAAAATAACAACCACAATAACAACAAAAACCTGTGGGCTGGGTACAGTGGTGCATGCATGTAATCCCAGCAGCTCAGGAGGCTGATGCAGGAGGATCATGAGTTCAAAACCAGCCTTAGCAAAAGCAAGGTGTTAAGCAACTGAGTGAGACCCTGTCTCTAAATAAAATATAAAATAGGGCTGGGGATGGGGCTCAGTGGTCGAGTGCCCCTGAGTTCAATCCCTGATACTAAAAAGAAAAAAGAAAAGAAAAAAAAAAAAAACTATGGGAAAGAATATGGGGGAAGATATTAGATGTTGAAACCATAAGAAAGAGTGGGGATAAGTAAGGGGCTAGCTCCACAGAGGTTAGGAAAGAGGGCCATAGTCAGAATATCACTGTTCAAGGTATATAGAAATGTAGATCAATAGATTGGAGTTTGGCATAGATCCAGTCAAGATGGGGCTAGAGTAGACAGGAGGGGATTGTGGGGAGGCATTTGAAGAATTTCTGTCATATGGCTGCTATTTTCTTAATGAATTAAGAGTAGAAATAATTTTTTTAAATGAGGTAGGGCAGAGTTTTGAGGACAATGGGGAAGGTTTGAAATAGATGCCTTTGAGAATGGAAAGACAAAAAAAAACAATCAGATGTGAGGTGGTTGGGAATTTTGCCTTTCTCTGGCTAATGATAAAAATGTTCCCTTTAATGATAAAGCTATTTCTGTGATAGTTGATGTGTTCATTAAGTTAAAAAATTAATCATCCTAATGAATACTACTTGGGAAGTAGATGTTAATCAGGGCTGCTACATAACAGGGCATTCGACTTGCTGAAGAGGTTTTCCTGAGAATGATAGTGTCAGTATTTAACTAATGGACCAGTACATACTGTTCAAGGAGCTGACTCATCTCAGAGCTCTGAAGCCTAGGCCCCTAAAGTAGAGCAACCATGAAATCTTTTGCTTGAGCACATGCTCCAGTCTCTTTTTGTTTAGCCTATCTCTCCCTGCCCTAGTTTCTGAATCACATATGAACAAGGGCAGCCTAAGGTAAGATATTTTTCCTGAAGAGGTATGTACAGATATGTGCTGATAAGAAAAGCACACTGTATCCCCTCAAATGGACTGGCTCTTTCACTTTTGTGTTGTATCAACCTGAATTACCTATGTGCCATTCAGAAATATTTTATGAAGGTTTCCTATGTACCATTGAGGCCTTGTAGGCTAAGTTAAGAATGTTGGACCTAGCCCAGTGTGGTGGCACAGGTTTGTAATCCCAGCAGCTTTGGAGGCTGAGGCAGGAGGATTGTGAGTTCAAAGCCAACCTCAGCAACTTTGTGAGGCCCTAAGCAACTGAGTGAGGCCTAAGCAACTTAGTGAGGCACCAAGCAACTTAGTGAGACTCTGTCTCTAAATAAAATACAAAACAGGGATGGGGATGTGGCTCAGTGGTCGAGTGCCCCTGAGTTCAATCCCTGTACCCCTCCTCAAAAAAAAAAGTTGGACTTTAAGAATAAATGGAAATTACTGAAGAGCTGTTATCTAGGGAATGACATGATATGATGGGGATCTGAGAAAACCCACTCTAACCATGGTATCAGGAATAGATTGGAGAGACATACAGGAGTGAAAGAAAGTAGCAAGACAATTAGAAAGCTGTTAGAGAGCTCCAAGTGAGAAAAGACAATGGCTTGAAGCAGGGTGGTAGTGGTACAGATGGAGAAAAATGAACTACTTTGACTTTTTTTTGTGGTGCTGGGGAGGGAACCTAGAACTTCATGCATGCCTGGAAAGTGTTTTACCACTGAACCACATCCCCAACTCTACTTTGAGAAATATTTTGAAAGTCAAATGAACAAAAGTTAATGATGAGTAGGTTATATGGTGTGAGGTCAAGAGGTAGCAAGGATGATTCATTCATTCCACAGAAAGTATTGAGTGTCTATTGTGACTAAATTGAGTGTCTATTTGTGCTAGGTGGTAAACATTCAAATAGACAGAATTTACCTTCAAGGAGTTTGAAATCTAATGGGGGGAGAGAGGTATGTACCTAACCAATCACTAGGCACTGTGTATTATGTGGTCTCATGAAGCTGGGGTGTCACAGGGTACAGCACCAGGCCACGGGAGCATCTATTCAGAATGTCAGCTCTGAGGGGATGATCCTTGAGCTGAGGTGGGAATTTTTATTTGTTTTTTTTCATATGAATAGGACTTCCTTGAATCTAGAAAGTAGGGAAAAGGCATTGGATTGAAGACAAAGAAGTCAATATGTGCAGAGCATGGTTGAAGGGACTTCATTTCCACGTGGCTAAGATGAAGAATGTCCAAAGGTAAGGGAGGGGATGAGTAGCTAGAAATGAGGCCAGAGTGGGTAAGCAGGGGCCAGGTTATAAAAAGGGCCTTTCTTTAAGTCTATTTCCTCAACCCTAAAACGAATAGAAGAGATGAAAGAACATGTTCTATAGGGGTTTCAGTCTTTGAAATTATGCATCTGGGACCATTGGAATAGAACAAAATTAAATATTCATTGGAAAATACAACCCACTTTTACCCTGAAGCTCTAAATAATCCTGTTCCTCAAATACCTTTTAACTGTATAAAGATCAGAAAATGTTATTTTGCTTTTGGAATAAGTGGCTTTTAAAATTTGAGCAGCACCTTTAAAGTGAAAGAATGTATCTGTCAACTCTTTTTAAAATCAGTTTTTTTCCCCCCAGTGATGGACAGATGAAACAAATATCTTAAAGCCAATATTTCAGAAATAGTTTCCATATTAATTTGACATTAATTTCATATTCACAGTGGAATCAGAAATCATTTACTTTTTTCTTTTACAGATTTATATGGTTTTATTTGCAAGTTCACATAACTGGCATGTTAGAAATCATTTTTCTTTGAAATTGTGGGATAAAATTCTAATTGAAGTTGTGCATATTATATGCATTTTAAAATTCAATTTCTTGTTTTAGATTTGTTGTTATTGTTTTTATTGTTGTCAGGGAACCAGTTATATCCAAGCTCTTCCCAGAACTAGGACACAGTGAATTTGAACCCTTGCCTTCTTTCAGGCCAGAGGAATAATTTTTCGGGCATTACAGCCTTGTGACTCTCTACTGCCCTCCTCTGGTGCTCAATGGACAGTTCAATCCATCTTCAGCCTTAGAGTTTTTCTTTTCCCAGTAGGTATTTTTAATTAAAAAAATAATATATGCACCTTATGAAAATTTTAAATCATGCAGAGGTAATTCTGATTACTTTATCCCTTGAGTTATTCTGACCTCTTGAAAATTGCTTTAAATATTTGTTACCCACAATCTGCTAACGTGTGTGAAATCTTTATTTTTAATTGCATTTTTAAGAATTAATTAATTTATTTAATTTGGTGTATATGACATCAGAATGCATTTTGATTATTGTACACAATTTCAGCACAACTTTTTATTTCTCTGGTTGTACATAATGTAGAGTCACACCATATGTGCAATCATACATGTACCTAAGGTAATAATGTCCATCTCATTCCACCATCTTTCCTGCTGCCATGCACCCTCCCCACCTTCCCTCTCCTTTGCCCAATCAAAGTTCCTCCATTTTCCCCACGCATCCCCCCTCCCTGTTATGGATCAGCATCCACTTATCAGAAAGAACATTCAGCCTTTGGTTTTTTGAGATTGGCTTACTTCACTTAGCATAATATTCTCTAACTCCATCCATTTACCTGCAAATGCCATAATTTTATTCTCTTGTAATGCTGAGTAATATTCCTTTGTGTATATATATCACAGTTTATCTATCCACTCATCTATTGAGGGGCATCTAGGTTGCTTCCAGTTTAGCTATTGTGAATTCAGCTGCTATAAAAATTGATGTGGCTGCATTACTATAGTATGCTGATTTTAAGTTTATTTTTAATTGCATTTTTAAATTTGCATAATAAATATATTAATCTATTCTCACTATTAAAAATAAAAAATAAATAAACATATACAGAAAAAGAAGTTATGGACTCCTTTCCTTTCCTGTCCCACTCTATTCTTATTCTGAAGATAATCATACATGATGAACACAGGTTCATATTATACACAAATAGGATCATTCTGTCAGCCTTATTTTTCAGTATTAAAAAAAAAATCACACAACTATCTGTACTCTGATGTTCCTAGCACCAGTATTCAAATAGCCAAAAGGTGGGGAAACCCAAATGTCCATCAGTGGGTGATTGGAACATTATTCAGCCTTAAAAAGAAATGGAATTCCAATACATAGTACAATATTATTGAACCTTGAAGACATGATAAAAAATAAGACACATCTGATTCCATTTATATTGGGTAACAAGAGTGGTCAAATTTATAGAGACAGAAAGTAGAATAAAGAATAAAGTAGTTCTGAAAAGAGCTAGCAATCACAGCATCCCTTCTTCCTGTGTGGATATGTGGATCAGAGTCATAGTGATTGGTCATAGTTGGGCATGAGAAGTGAGACAGGCCAATTGGAGGTCTTCCCCCAAGATTTTCAACCATATGGGCTAAAAAGTGCTCTTACCACCAGTGTCATTAAACCTAGGGAGGATGTGACTCCAAAGTTGCCTGTGGAATGCCCCTATAAACAGGAGTAAGTTAAGGGGAGAGAAAAAATGGCATAAAGAAAGACCTAAAGATGAAAGATGGAGGTAGATGCAGTGGTGTATGCCTGTAATCCCAGCAGCTTGGGAGCCTGAGACAGGAGGATTGCAAGTTCAAGGCCAGCATCAACAGTTTCGCAAGGTCCTAAGCAACTTAGTAAGACCATATCTCAAAATAAAAAATAAAAAAGGATGGGGATGTAGCCCAGTGATAAAGTGCCTCTGGGTTAATCCCCATTTAAAAAAAAAAAGAAAGAAACAAAGAAAAAGAAAGAAGAAAAAATTTTTGAGAAGAGCCACAAAGTCCATTGTTCCTAATGCTGTATGCACCCTCTGCCTTTTGGGAGGTTTCATTGTATGTATCAATATATTCCTTCTTTTGTTTCACTAGTTAGAATTGAGTTTGTGTCCTTTGCGATCTTGACTTGCAAATTGGTGTGTCCTCAGCCACACCTATGTAGCACAGGGTATACTGCTGAGGTAGATTGAGGCCGAGACCAAGATTTACTAGAATTTCAAAGGTCCCCTACCGGCCATTACCAGCATACCTCCTTTTTTCAAGCTTGGGCAATGCTGGCAAGAAGGCAATTGACAGTTTTCCATTCCTCTGTTTCAGAGGTATGGCTGGGGACATACTAGTTAGTTGTTGGCAGTGCAAATGAATGTATGTTCTTACTTGTACATGCTCACAATATGTGTACACATATGTGCCTTCAAGTGTGTTCACAAACACATATACATGTATACATAAGATCTCAATGAACAGTCTGTAAGAACCTGTAGGAAGTATCTGTAGTACTAGAAATTATGTTTTGCTATATGTCTATTAATGTGCTCTGGGAGCTATCCTATTAACTGGTGAGAAGCAAGTTTGATCTGAACTGTCTGACCAGTCTCAATTTATTCAGTAATAGACATTAATGGAATTATTAATAGGGTCGCTTTCTAGAAGGTCTTGACCATCCTCAAAAGGAACTCTTGACATGCCATTATCGGTTTCACAATTGTTTGCCTATCCTGCCCTCATGTGGGCAAAGAACACAAAAACCAAGGTGACAATGATCCAAAATTACATTTGAAAGGACCTTAACAATTGGTCAGATATATTCTCTTGCAGAGGAGAAGTGGGAAGGACACAGGAGAAAAACCTGAGTCCCATATCAAAAATGACAGCCTGCTTGCTGGGCGGGTGTGGTGGCACACACCTGTAATCCCAGTGGCTTGGGAGGGTGAGACAGGAGGATGGCGAGTTCAAAGCCAGTCTCAGCAATGGTGAGGTGTCTCAGCAATGACAAGACACTAAGCAACTCAGTGAGACCCTGTCTCTAAATAAAATACAAAATAGGGCTGGGGATGTGGCTCAGTGGTCAAGTGCCTGTGAGTTCAATCCCTGGTATCACTCCCCCCCCAAAAAAAGAATGACAGACTGTTTTCCCTGTTTCTACTAAACCTTTATAACGGAGGTTGGGCTACAGAGTTTGCTATTCCAAATGCAGTGCCCCTTAGAGGAGCTACCATTTATTAGCACTTCCGGGTGCCAGGCATGAAATTCTCACATCTGCCTTATAAACTTCATTTTATGAATGAGCCTACTGAGGCTTGGAATGGCTAAACAGGATGCCCAGGTTCCCATAGATAGTAAGTGGCAGAGCCAAGGAGGTTCTGAAAACAAATTGAGAATATAAATTGAAAATAAAAAATAAAAGGTTTCATTAGGAAATTACATGTAAAGGAAGAGAGTTGATTTATATATAATTTATGAAGCTAAATAATAAAATGAATACTAGTGAATCCTTCAACTAATGAGAATACCACCAAAGCCACTGTTTTCCCTGTCTGTTCCTGACCCAATAGCCTTGTCTTTCTCCCCTGAGATAGTCACTCTCCAGACTTTTTTTTCATTCCCTTGATTTTTATTAATGTTTTATCTCATAAACATAGTTTTGCTTGATTCTGAAAGATGTAAAAATGAAGGGCTGAGAATATAGCTCAGTGATAGAGAATACTTGCTTAACATGTGCGAGGCTCTGGGTTTAATCTCCCACACCATAAAAAGAAAATAATTTTTTTTTGTACTGAGGATTTAATCCAGAGGTGCTTTACCCCTGAGCTATATCCTCAGTCCTTTTTATCTTGAGACAGAATCTGGATAAGTTGCTGAGGGTCTTGCTAAACTGCTGAGGCTGCCCTTCAACTTGCAATCCTACTGCCGTAGCCTCCAGCCACTGGGATTACAGGTTTGCACTACTGTGGCTGGTTAGAAAGATCCTTTTATATTTCTCCTGTAACTTGCTTTGAGAGATTTATCTGCATTGGTGTGTGTACCTTAAATTCTTTTTTCACTGATGTATAAGATTCAATTATATGAATGTGCCAGATTATGATCCCCCATTCTCCTCTTGGTGTACACTTAGCTTGTTGCCAGCTTTCCCCCATTGCTGGCAGTGCTGCTATAAATGTCCGTGTACATGACTTGCATTGTATGTGTAAGAGTTTTTCTAGGGAACATACCTCAAAGAGAATGGCTGCATTACAGGGAATACAAATGCTCAAATTTTATAGTACAATCTCCCCAAAGAAGCTGCATCAGTTTACCTTCCCACTGGAGTATCAGAGAGTTTCCATTGGTTCACACCTTGTAATCATTGCAAGTTGCCAGAATTTTATATTTTGGCCAAACTAGGGAGTGTAAAATGATAATGCCATTGTGTTTTTCGAGGAATTTATCAACCTTGTACATCTTCAAGTTTTGTGGCATTAAGTTGTATCACTTTTTGGGTCAGAAGGAGAGAAGTACAGATGGGGGAATCACCAGGGAAAGGGTTCTGTGGCAGGTCAAAGGTTGGTGCACACATGGAACAGAAGCAAAGCCAGCCCAGGAGGAGCATAATGAGCTCACCTTTGCCTGAGGTGGCTGACCTGTGTACCTCACAAGTTGCCTCACTTGACCTGTTGCCTCACCTGCCAGTCCTGACCTTTCCTCATCAGTCCTCAATTACTGCACCATATGATGTGGAGCAATTGTGTTTTAGTTTTAACTAAGCTGATTCAAACTGTGTCTTGTGCTTTTTATCTTTTATCAGCTAGCTCTTGCATTTGGATGAACTTCCAGAAGGTTATTTCAAAATAGCTTTCTTGCCATTTCATCACCAGTTCACTGTCAATTCCTCTTTGATCATCAAACAACTTTAAAATTGCTTTTTGAAATGCATGGAGCTCTCTCATAGGCTTCTGAAAGATATGTGCGAATGAATTTGGGGGAACTTATTTTAGAACTCAAAATCAGCTTCAATTTCTTTGACCTAGAGACCCTGTAAACTTAGCAGCTGTGAATTATGACCATCTTTGTTCTTTCAGAGATTTAGATGCTGGGAGAGTCTGATGTTCTAAGTCAGGTTTTTCCCATTGGATTACAACATATGGACATTAAAAAACAAAACCCAAAATAAGGATTTGAAAAAAAAAATTTAGTTGTAGATGGACCTTTATTTTATTCATTTATTTATATGTGGTGTTGAGAATTGAACCCAGTGCCTCACACATACTAGGCAAGTGCTCTACCACTGAGCCCCAGCCCAAGACTAAATAAGAATTTTGATTATCATAAAGTAAGTGAAGTTTGCCTTTCACCCTCTATGATAGCTAGAATCTGATGATGGCCTCCAATGAACTACTGTTACTTGTAATCTTCTGTAATTCCTGCCCATATTGAATATAGGCTGGCCTGTGACTAGGGCTGACCAATAGAATGCTGTCACAACGATGCTGTGTCAGTTCTGGACCTAGTCTTAAGAGGACCGGCAGTTTCTGATTTGTCTCTCCAAATGCCAACAGCCCTCTGTATTCTCAAGTTCTGCATTCACAGATACAACCAACTACAGAAAAAAAAATATTAGGGGACAAATTGCATCTTTATTGAACATATATAGATTTTTTTCCCAGTCATTATTCCCAAACAATGCAGTGTAATGACTATGTGCATAGCATTTACATTGTATTACACATTTTAATTAATCTAGGAATGACTTAGAGTATACTGGAGAGTGTACATAGTTACATGCCAATGCTGCACCATATTGTATAAAGGACTTGAGCAGATGAGCATTTTGGTGTTAATGGAAGGGCCTGGAACCAATCCTCTGCAGATACTGAGGGATGACTGTATTCACTTTTGGTAATCCTGAGTCAATATGGAAAATATCTGGCTACCCTTCTGCAGAGTCCACATGCAAAGGTCACGTGGAGAGAAGAGGCCTGAGACCATAGGCTAGACAGAGCAGATCAGGTATAAGAGTGTCCCAGTCAAGTTTCCAGATGACTCTGGTACTAGCTATCATGTGATTGCAACTGCACAAGAAACCCCATGTGAGACCAGTAGAACATTGCAGCTGAACTCAGTAGACCTATAGAACCATAATAGATAACCAATGAAGGGTTTAGGGTGATTTTTTTTAATGTGATGATAGATAACCAAAA
Source organism: Marmota flaviventris (assembly GCF_047511675.1). Taxonomy (NCBI): domain Eukaryota; kingdom Metazoa; phylum Chordata; class Mammalia; order Rodentia; family Sciuridae; genus Marmota; species Marmota flaviventris. The sequence goes on from NC_092518.1 coordinate 121,654,697, forward strand.
TAAAAATTGGTATGTGAAAGGGAGTGCAGATATTACCAAAATCTAAAACACGTGGCAGCAGCCAAAAGCCAAAACAGTCTTGAATAAACTATTAGTGAAGGCTGGAAGGAAGTGTCCACTTTGGGGAGCTCTTAACCACCATGAAAGAAGTCAGGTGGTTGGAAAGGCTACCTGGAGTAGAGAGGTCTTAACCTGCAAGGAGGAGAAAGGCCTAACCTTCTCAACATCTCAAGCAAGCCTCCAGATGACTCCAGCTCACTTGCTTTCTTGGTATCTAACTTTGACCACCTCAGGAACTGCCCAACTCAGCCAAGTTCACACAGGAACCAGTGTGAGATAAATACAATAGTTGCTGTTTGAAGCCATCAAGTTTTGAATGATGTTTGTTTTGCACATGGGCAAACAAACACCTCTTTTGACCCCTGGCTTTCATTGTTCATCAACTCCCATATACAAAATGATCTTAAGCTGCTCTATACACATTCAAGATCCACAGTTATAAAGGTCTGTCTCAATCTGCTTTCCCTTTGGCAGTGCCACAGATGGTCATTAAGGCCTTGACTTCATCGTCAAATGGCCCTCAGGTCAATTCCCTGCTCTTTTATTTGTTAACTTGGTAAGTCATTAAAGCATTTTTGTACTAGGGATTGAACCCAAAGCCCTCTACCACTGATCCACACTCCCAGTACTTTAATTTTTACTTTAAGTAGCAAAGGCAGGCCTCAAATTGCCTCAGGTTTGTTATATTCCTGCCTCAGACTCTGAAGTCATTGGGATTACAGGCATGTGCACTGTGCTCAGCCATTATTATTATTATTTTTTGAAACTTTGAACTGTTAATGTCTTAAATTGGGTAAATAGTATTTGTCTCCTCCTAGGCTTGTTATAGGGATAAAATGATCATAAACATCTTCAATACTTCAAAGCTACCGGCATAAATGTGTTTTATTTCTATCAGATAATCAGGAATCAGCCATACTAGCTTCCTGAAGACTGCACATTAATCAAACTACCTTTCCTCAGTATGCCAGTTTATATCTGCAAAATGCTGCTTACCACCAACCAGTAGTCTGAGGAGTCACCCCTCACTTGGGTTCCTGTTATCCCTCTGCTTTTCTCCCACTATCCTTAGCCTTTATCTTTGCCAGTGTCCCTCAGATACCGCATCTCATTTGGGGGCCTGCTTCATGTTCACCTCCAAGCCATTGTCCTGAAGTTATTTCATACAACCTGGGCTCACTTGTCCATCATTAGCTAAGACAATTTTTTTTCAGATACTTGTCACTCCTCAAGAAACTCCCTGATTTGCAACTTTGCTCTCAGACAAAGCAGGATCCCCAACTGGGCTCAAAAAAACAAACAAAAAACAAAAAACAAAACTCTTCTAGGGTGGGAGATGTGGTTCAGTGATAGTATGTGCTTATCATACACGAGGCCCTGGGTTCAATGCCCAATACCAAAAACAAAACAAAACAAAACAAAAACCTCCTCGGGAGTTCAGCTTCCAAATGAGATAGAGCAATATGGGCTGTTTTTCTCCCTCACATGAAGCAATGGGAAAAAACATACAAACTATTTTAAACAGTCTCAACATGCAAGACATCAGGAAATAAAGGACAGTGACCCTGGGAGATGGAAAATAAACAAGATGAATACTACAGTGTCTCTTCTTACTATTCTGAGATTTTCCAAACCACTATGCACAAATGGGGAACCCAGGCAAAGACAGGCAGACTTGCTGTGGGTTTTCTAATACAGGAAAAGTATGATATATGGCAACAAGAACACCAAGGAAGGAGACGAGAAATGAAGGTTTATTCCTGTGGGGTTTACTCTGTATGTGAAATGACACATTAACAATTGGAGATGAAGATGGAACAATGAGATGAAGATGTGTCCAACAAACTTTAAACCAATTGCTACACAAAACAGAGGTGTAACCAAGATGATTCTGCAACATTTACACTCAGAAAAATGAGAAATTATATCCCATCTATATCAAAGTGCATAAATGCATTCTATTGTCATGTATAAGTAATTAAAACAAATTTAAAAATTAAACAAACAAACAAAAAATCCCAGAGATATAGCTGGGCTGGGGCTGTAGCCCATTGGTAGAGCGCTTGCCTTGCATGTGTGAGGGACTGAGTTTGATTCTAAGCACCACATATAAACAAATAAAATATTATGTCCATCTACAACTAAAAAACAAATTAAAAAAACAGAGGTATAGCTAATAAGTTAACAAAGGAGCTAAAATAACATAAAAAATCAATAATCCAAATTAAGGCAGAAGAGAAGTGTGAAAGAGAACAAATGGAGGAAAACTAGTAATGAAATAATACAATTAAACCTAATTATATCAGCAATCACATTAAAGGTGTATGGTTTAAATGCATATGGTTTAAATACTCCAATTGAAGGCAGAGATTGAGATGCTGGATTAAAAGGTTAAGACCCAGCTATATTCTGTCTACAAGAAATCTGTTTTTTTTTAAATTAGTTCATTTTAGTTATACATAATATTAGGGTTCATTTTGACATAATTGTACAAGCATGGGTTATAATTTGCTCGAACTCAGCTCCTAATACTTATCCTTTCTCTTCCCTCTTCCTTTTTCCTGTTCTCTTCCTTCTACTTTACCAATCTTTCTTCTATTTATTTATAGTTTTTCAAAAAATTAATGCCTTGAAGATATACATAAAGATTCCCTGTGGTATATTCATATATGTTCATAGGAAAATTTAGTCAGATTCATTACACCATTTTTGCCTTTTTGTTTCCCCTCTCTGTCCCTCAATCCCTTTCCTCTACTCCACTGATCTCTCTTCTATTTTCATGGAGTCCTCTGCTTTTTACTCTCCGCCCCCATTTTGGTCTACTTTCCATATATTAGAGGAAACATTTGACCTAGGACTTTCTGGGTCTGGCTTATTTCGCTTAGCATAATGGTCTCTAGCACTATCCATTTATTGGCAAATATCATAATTTATTTCTTCTTCATGGTCAAGTAATACTCCACTGTGTATATATACTGCATTTTCTTTATCCATTCATCTGTTGATAGGCACCTATATTGGTTCAAATCTTGGCTATTGTGAATTGTGCTGCTATAAACATTGATGTGGCTGCATCCCTATTGTATGCTTGTTTTATTTTGTTTGTTTATATATTTATTTATTTATAATTTTTTGGTCTTGGTACTGGGTATTAAACCCATGTGTGCTTTACCACTGAGTCACATACCCAGCCCTTTTTTTATTGTGAGACAGGGTTTCTCTAAATTGCTTAGGGCCTCACTAAGTTTCTGAGGCTGGCCTTGAACTTGCCTTCTGAATGTATTATTTTATTATTAAGGATTACAGATGTGTACCACTGCACTAAGCTAATTTGCTTATTTTAGATCTCTTGGATATATATCAAGGAATGTGATAGCTGGGTCATATGGTGGGTCCTTTCTTATTTTTTTGAGAACACTTCATACTACTTTCCAGAATGGCTGCAATTATTTTCAGTCCTACCAACAATATACAAAATATACCTTTCCCCCCACATCTGGCCAACATTTATTATTCTATGTAGTTTTGATAATTGCCATTCTGACTTGACTGAGATGAAATGTCAGTGTGGTTTTGATTAGTATTTCTCTGATTGCTAGGTATGTTGAACATTTTTTTCATATATTTATTGGTCATTGGTATTTCTTCTTTTGAGAAGTGTCTGTTTAGTTCTTTGGCCCATTTATTAGTTGAGTTATTTGGTTTTGGGGGCGTTAATTTTTTTAGTTGTTTTTATATTCTAGATATTAATAACCTATCTGAAGAGCAGATAACAAAGGTCTTCTCCCAATCTTTAGGCTCTCTCTTCACACTCTTGTTTCCTTTGCTGTGCAGAAGCTTTTTAATTTGATACTATCCCACTTATTGATTTTAGGTTTTGTTACTTACACTTGTTAAGTCTTGTTAAGGAAGTTGATACTTGTGCCAATATGTTAGAGTATTAAACCTATGTTTTTTTTTTTTTCAAGTAGTTGCATTGCTTCTAGTCTAATTCCTAGATATTTGATACATTTTGAGTTGACTTCTGCACAGGGTGAGAGAGAAGGATCTTGCTTCCTTCATCTATGTATGGATGTACAGTTTTCTCAGCACCATTTGTTAAAAAGAGTGTCTTTCTTCCAGTGTATGATTTTGGCACCTTTGTTAAGAATCAGATGGCTGTATCTATGTGGGCTTGTCTATGTGTTTTCTATTTTATTCCATTGGTCTCCATGTCTGTTTTGGAGCCAATACTGTATATGCTATAGCTCAGGAGTATAACTTGAAGTCAGGTATTGTTATGCTTCCAGCATTGCTCTTCTTGCTCAGCATGGTTTTAGCTACTCTGGATCTTTTATTTATTTTTATTTGGTGCTGAGGATCGAACCCAGTGCCTCATACATATAAGGCAAGCACTTTACCACTGAGCTACAGCCTCAACCCCTGGATCTTTTATTCTTCAAAATGAATTTAAGGACTGTTTTTTTTCTAGTTCTGTGAAAAATATCATTGATATTTTGATGGGAATTTTATTGAATATATATAGAATTTTTGGTAGTATGGCTGTTTTGACAATATTAATTCTGCCTATCCAAGAATATGGGAGGTCTTTCCATTTTCTGAGGTTTTCTTCAATTTCTTTCTTCAGTGGTCTATAGTTTTCATTGTATAGGTCTTTCACTTCCTTGGTTAGTTTTATTCCCAGGTATTTTATTTTATTTTATTGAGGTAATTATGAATGGGGTAGTTTTCATAATTTCTTTTTCAGCAGATTCATTATTGGACTGTGGGAAAGTGCTTGATTCGTGTATGTTGATCTTGTATTCTGCTACCTTACTAAAATTGTTTATCATCTCTAGAAGTCTTCTGGTGGAGTTTTTTTTTTTTTTGAGGGGGGTCTTCTAAATATGAGATCATGTCATCAGCAAATAGATAATTTGACTTCTTCTTTTCCTATTTGTATCCCTGTAATTTCTTTCTTTTGTCTGATTGCTCTGATTGGAGAAGAAACCTGTTTAAATGTAAAGACACACATAGGTCAAAAGTAAAGGTTGAACAAAGGTTGGTCAAAAGGTACAAACAAAGTAAGAGCACCATGGACCAGGTATTGTCACCAAGACCTTCGGGTAATATCTTACTCTTACATCATACTCTGTAGTTCAGAAAGCCTCCACGGAATGCTTGTGATCTGTTTTACTCTGGGCTGTATCCCTGGAAAAGAAGGAAAATTATTAGTGGAATTTTATAGATAAGGAAACTGAATTTCAGAAATCATAAATAACTTGCTCAAGGTCATACAGGTAAAAATAGACAAAGCTGAGATATAACTCAGAACTTCAAGTTCTTAGGCTGAGCCTGATTTACCATATAACACCATACTTTTTCTGGGCTCAATATGGAAGATACAAAAAGGGTAGTGAATTGGGCATCAAAATGAAAATGAAAGCAACATAACATGAAGACTATTAATACATGGAAAATGCAGGAAGCTCTTTAACAATGAGGGGTGAATGTTAAGTGGATCTTTTCCATTTTTAATAATAATGTACTCAAAGGCCAGTTGCAGTGGCACATACCTGTAATTCCAATGAGTAGGGAGGATGAGATAGGAGGATTGCAAGTTTGAGGCTAGACTCAGCAACTTAGCAAGACCATGTCTCAAAATAAAAAAAAATAAAAAGGACTAGGGAGATAGCTCAGTGGTCAAGTGCCCCTGGGTTCAGTCCAGTATCTAAATAAATAAATAAATAAATAAATAAATAAATAAAATAAAGGTACAAGCTTGTAATTCTGAGATAAATAAGTTCTGGAAACCTATGCGAAACATGGTTACTTTAGTTAATAATGATGTATTATATGGGGTACTCAAAATTTGCTGAGAATAGATCTTAGGTATTCTTATCACACACACTAAAAGGTAACTATATGACACGTGACATGAGCAAATGTCAGTTAGCTTGATTGTAGTAATTATTTCACAGTTTATACAATATATTAAAACATCGCATTGTACCTTTTAGGTATATATAATTTTTATTTCTCAATTATACCTTATTAAAGCAGAAAAAAAGGTAAAAGAGTAAAAAAGATACACAGTCATGAGTTGTATAATGATATTTTGGTCAACAAAAATCGTAGATAGAATGGTATTCCTAATAAGATTATATCAGTTAGTGGCTTGACTGTTGTAGTTGTTTAAGCATGCTCTTTGCTGTTTGTGAAGTGATGAAATAGCCTAACAGCACACTTCTCAACATATCCTTGTCATTCATGATGCATGGCTATACTGTGATAACACCAGTCACATAAAAGCTGGAGTTGATATATTAATATCAAAGTACATTTCAAAGCAAAAATGCAGCCATCAATAAAATAAGTTGTTTCATAATGATAAAAGGGTCAATTAATTCAGTGGAAATAACAATCCTAAGTGTTTATGCACCTAAGAACAGAGATCCAAAATGAAAGAGGCAAAACTGAAGGATGTTAAAGAGAAACAACAATTGTCAGAAATTTCAATACTGCTCTATCAGATATTACTAGAGTGAGCAGGAAGAATATGGGAAAGAATATAGGAAAGTTAACACTCTCAACCAATTTGACCTATTGGCATTTATAGAAGACTGCCCAACAACAGTAGACTACACATTGTTTTCACATGTCCATGGAACATTTACCTATATAGTTCACACATTGTGCCAAAAAAATAAATCTCAACAAATTTAAAATGATTCAAACCATATGGAGCATGCTCTCTGACAAAAATAGAATTAAATTAGAAATCAATAACAAGACATTCTCATGAAAATCACCCACATATTTGGAAAGAAGAAATTTCTAAATAACTTCTGAGTCAAAAAAGATATAAAAGAGAAATTGGAAAGCATTTTGAAATAAATGAAAATGAAAAGCATAATATATCAGAATTTTTAGGATGCTACTGAAATAGTGCTTGGGGAAAACTTATAACAGTAAATACGTATGTTAGAAAGGCAAGAGGTTGGGGTGGGATGTGGCTCAGTGGAAGAGTACTTGCCAAGCATGCTTGAGGCCCTGGGTATGATCCCCAGAACTGAAAAAAAAAAAAAAGGTATAATATTTCTACTCAATAACCTCATCATTTATCATTAGAAAAAAGGGGAGAAAATTAAACTCAACATAAGTAAAGGAAATAATAAAGATCAGAGCAGATATAAATGAAATTGGAGACTGCAATAATAACATCCAAAACAACAGGAAAAGTCAATAAAATAAAATGCCGTTTTTTGAAAGATCAATGAAATTGATAAATTTGTAGCCAGACTTTTGAGGGGGAAAAGAATGCACAAATGACAAATAATAGGAATGGGAAATATTATGTTGCTATAATTTCTACAGATATTAAAAGGATAACAAGGAAAATTTATAAACAAATCTATGTCTATAAACATGACAGCTTAGAAAGACACAAACTTCCAAAGTCCCATCAATTATTCGATTATGAAACCTTCAACAAGTTACTTCAAGTATCTAAGCATCAGTTTCTTTTTACTCTTTCCATATTTTTATTGGTGCATAGTTTTAGATTTTTGAGAGCTTCCATACTGATTCCCATAGTTGTTATAGTAATTTACAATCCCATCAACAGTGTAAAAGTGTTCCTTTTTTCCACATCCTCTCCAGAATTTATTATTGTTTGTATTCTTTATGGCTGCCATTCTGACTAGTGTGAAATGAAATCTCAGTGTAGTTTTTTTTTTGGGGGGGATACTGTGGATTGAACTCAGAGACACTCGACCACTGAGCCACATCCCCAGTCCTATTTTGTATTTTATTTAGAGACAGGGTCTCACTGAGTTGCTTATCACCTCGTTTTTGCTGAGGCTGGCTTTGAACTCAAGATTCTCCTGTCTCAGCCTCTGGAGCCACTGGGATTACAGGCATGCGCCATTGCACCCGGCTCAGTGTATTTTTTTTTTTTTTTTTTAGAGTTTATAGAATTTTTAATTGTAATGGGCCCCAACTAAGAAACTAGCCAAAAGTCTTTCAACAGGTGAATGATTGAAGATATTATGGTACATTTATACTATGGAATACACATGAGCAATGGGAAAAGAACAAATTTGTCATTGCAAACAATATACATGTATTTCCAGTGAATTAGGTGTGAAAAATAAAATACTGAAAGTTCATATTCTGTATGATTTCATTTATATTAAATTTTGGGGGGGTGCTGGGGATGTGGCTCAAGCGGTAGCGCGCTCGCCTGGCATGCGTACGGCCTGGGTTCGATCCTCAGCACCACATACAAACAAAGATGTTGTGTCCGTCAAAAAACTAAAAAATAGCCTTTCGGAGAGCAACTACCTAATCTGCGAATACCACCGCAGGAGCGTGAGCTGTCGTCTACCCTCTCTTCCATTCACCATTGCAACCAATAAAAGCTGTTCTTACTGGTAAAAAAAAAAAAAAAAAAAAAATAAATATTAAAAAACTTTCTCTCTCTCTCTCTCTAAAAAAAATTTAAAAAAAATTCTTTTTGGCCTTCCAATTTTTTGGGTACATTATATTTGTACTAATGGTGGGATTTATTGTTATATATTCATACATGCACACAGTATAACAATATAATTGGCCAATATCACTCCCCAGCACTTCCCCTTCTGTTGCTGACTCCCATCCCTTTGTTTCCTTTCCTTTTCTGGTCTGCCTTTGATTTTCAGGAGATACCTGCCCCACCACCTTTCTTTTCCTTTTTCCTCTCTAGCTTCTACATATGACAGAAAATGTATGACCCTTGATCTTCTGAGTTTGACTTATTTCAATTAACATGATGATCTCTAGTTCCATCCATTTTCCTGCAAATGACATAATTTCATTTTTTTTAAAGAGAGAAGAGAGAGAGAGAGAGAAGAGAGAATTTTTAATATTTTTTAGTTTTCGGCAGACACAACATCTTTGTTTGTATGTGGTGCTGAGGATCGAACCTAGGCCGCACACATACCAGGTGAGTGCGCTACTGCTTGAGCCACATCCCCAGCCCATAATTTCATTTTTTATGGCTGAATAAAACTCCATTGTGTGTGTGTGTGTATATATATATATATATATATATATATATATATATATATATCACTTTTTCTTTATCCATTGATCCATTGATGGACACCTAGGTTGGCTCCATAGTTTGGTTGTTGTAAATTTTGCTGCTATAAACATTAGTATTCATGTGTCACTGTAGTAAGATGACTTTAATTCTTAGCATAAATATGGAGGTGGGGTATAGCTGGGTCATATGGTGGTTCCATGCCTAGTGTTTTGAGGAACCTTCATATTGATTTCCATGGTTGTTGTATAATCCTACCAACAGTGTAAAAGTGTTCCTTTTTCTCCACATCCTCTCCAGCATTTATTATTATCCTCTCCAGCATTTATTATTATCTATATTCTTGATGACTGTCATTCTGACTGGTGTGAGATGAAATCTCAGGGTAGTTTAGATTTGTATTTCTCTAATTGCTAATGATGTTGAATATTTTTCATATACTTTTGGTGTTGATTTTTTTTTCTTTTGGGTACTGGGGAATTTAAACCAGGGTGCAGGGCTGGGGATATAGCTCAGTTGGTAGACTGCTTGCCTTGCATGCACAAGGCTCTAGGTTTAATCCCAGCACCAAAAAATAAAATAAAATAAAAACCAGAGTGCTGAGTCACATCCCCAGCCCTGGCTAAGTTGCTGAGGCTTGCCTCAAACTTGCAATCCTCCTGCCTCAGCCTCCCGAACCACTGGAATTATGGATATGTACCACCTCACCCTGCTTGGTAAAGTACTTTCAACTGGATCTCTGAACTTGTTCAATATTATCTTTCTATTCAAAAAGTTTTCCTGCTCAAATGAGTATACTTACTTGTACCTTAAGGTTCCTTGTACATTAAGGAGATGACTAATCACTATCAATATATTGGGCTGATAAAGCATTTCCTATTTAAGTAACTGGAAATTTCAATTTATAGGACCCAGGGAAAAGTAGTCTTTAAAACTTCTGTGTAGATTTCTGGAACCTACATCAGAAAATTAATTCAAAACATTTCATTAAGCTATGCCTTAAACTGAAATATAAGACCCTTCTAATCAAACGATCAGTTCAGCGAATTTGTTTGATCGCTGTGTGGTCTTTTGCAACTGGAATGGATCAGTTGAACTGATGAACACAAAAAAAAACTGAGTGACTATTTATTCAGTTCCTTGAATTTCTCCAAGGAGAAATGATTAGGACTACTCTACGTGCACAGGAAAGAAGTTAATTAATTACATAGGGTGGATGCCTTAGATGTTAAGCCTTAATTTCTTTGTATAGCCCCAGTTGAAAAATGCTGATATACATTAAACAGACACCATCTACCACCTCACAGTGTTGCTCTGGTGAATATCAAGATAAAGTCTGTGCCTGGGGCTGTAGCTCAGTGTCAGAGTGCTATCTCTCACATGTGAGGCACTGGGTTCAATCCTCAGCACCACATAAAAATAAATAAACAAATAATAAAGATATTGCATCCATCTACAACTAAAAATATTTTTAAAAGATAAAGTCTGTTAAACTTTCATGAGAAATAAACTTAATGCTACACTCAAAGGAAATGCCAAGTTGCTGATTTTTTTATGATTAAGTTGAACATTTTAAAACTGCTTTTTTTTTTCAAAATAAAGAATTTGTGCTGGGTATGGTGGCACATGCCTGTAATCCCAGTGACTCAGGGGTCTGAGGCAGAAGGATTTCAAGTTTTGAGTCCAGCCTCAGTAATTTAGCAAGCCCTAAGCAACTTTGTGAGAACTTGTTTCAAAAAAAATTAAAAAAAAAAAAAAAAACAATTTGTGCCTCTATTTTTAAAGTAGAAAATGCAAACAAATAAAAAAAATTCAGAAACCCACCATCGACAGAGGTCAGATTAACATTTAAAATGCATGTATATATTCTGGCTTAAAAAATTCATTTATGGGGCTGGGGTTGTAGCTCAGAGGGAGAGCACTCGCCTAGCATGCTTGAGGCACTGGGTTTGATTCTCAGCACCACATAAAGTAAAATAAAGACATTGTGCCCACATATAACTAAAAAATAAATATTTAAAAAATTCATTTATATATAATTCTTAATACAAAAATGGATATTTTAGAAGATTGACATTTCAAGAATAACTTTCTCTTCAGTATCATGTAGCACATAGACTCTTTCTCTTTCTCTCACTCTCTCTCTCTACATATCGCTCCCCACCCTGCTGGTACTGTGGATTGAACCCACTGGACTCTATCACTGAGTTATATCCTCAGCCATTTTTATTTTTATTTTGAGACAGGGTCTCACTAAGTTGGTGAGACTGGCCTTGGAATTGCAATCCTTCTGCCTCAGCCTCCCCAGTAACTGGGATTATAATCATGCACCACCACACACAGCCAGCATATACACTTTTGAAGTTTAAAGGGATTTGAAACTAAAAGCTGAGACCCAGAGATTGGAAATGGTTTGAATGATATAGGGTAGAACCAGGGCTGAAACTTCAGACTTCTGCTGTATAGCCAGAGATCTTTGTTCTCTTCACCATACTGTCCATTATGGGGGTCTGTTAGCTTCAGGCTTAAATCAAACATCTTTTTCCTTAAAATATCTTCTTTTCCTGTTAAGCATGCTTAAGAGAAATCAGCTAGAATATAGGGAAAGAGGGAATTTCGTTAATTCATTTTTTTTTAGTTAAATCGTAATATTGTCCATCCATCCAATAAACAACTTTAGAGAACCTGGTTAGTTAGATTTTTGTCTGGCCCATCTTTTTGTTGCTGTTAGAAAATTGGATTGGCAGGTCAGACATAGTGCTTGTGAGTGAAATCGGTCTCATTGCTTCATAACATGTTTTTAATTTAATGTTCAACAAAGGCCATTTACCCTACATGCAAATCAATAAACAAAACCAAAGCTGATTGTTGAGCAACTAGAAAACTTCAAGCTGATTGCTGGCTGTCTGGTTTCCTAAGCATGGTCTAATGCAATTTGAGATAACCTTGAAGCTTTGCACAAGTCTTACTGAAAGAGCTATTTTGAAATAGTTTAGTGACTTGTAAACAATTTCAGGTAGCATATAAATCATGTCAAACATTTCCAACACCTTTCCAGATTCTGACCATGTTTAGCAGGAGCTGAAGATCAGGCTCAGAAATGGATGTATAAAAACAAAGAAAGTGGGAAGGATCAAAATGGTGTGGTTTAAGGGGCACCTGGCAGGCTTTCTTTCCCAAAAAGTTCTTTCCCATCACATGTCAAGTGTGTGAAATTCTTTTATTATAGACTGGAGCCATACAACCAAATAACTATCTTAGTAGGGATTAGTTTTAGAAGCTAAGGTGAGGGGAGTAAGAGGGGAGCAATTGCTATGAAGGGCAGGTGGCTTCACCTGGTGGAATCTCCAGGTCCTTTCCAGCTCTATGGAGACAAAGGTGCAGAGGATTTTGTTTAAAATTCATTTCCTTCTAGATGCAAGTCATATCTAAAACAAGTTATTTTTTTTCTTAACAGAGGTATGCTTTGTTTAACATGCATTTCTCATAAACTTTGTAAAACTCTTGTGCTTTGAAACTCAAATTGCTCAAATGTAGTGTTGTACAAGTTTAATTTTTGATTTGTTTGCTTGAAGTGAGAACTATCTTAATATGTCAAAGAGGAATGCATTTCAGAAAAAGAAAACAGTTTTATTCCTACCCCAACCACATAGATCTCAAAAGTCTTTAACTGCTCTATTGAATCCCTGAAACATCACAACAAAATTTATCCTTAGCCAGACATGGTGGTACACATCTGTAACCCAGTGACTCAGGAGGCTGAGGCAGGAGAATCAAAAGTTTGAGGCCAGCCTTGGCAACTTAGCAAAACCCTGTTTCAAATCAAATAAAAAGGGTTTGGAGGGTGTGGCTCAGTGGGAGAGTACCCCTGGATTCAATGCCCAATATTTTTGGGAAAATTAACCTTATAGCAATGATATAGCCTCTGCTACAACTGGGAGAAAGTAGAACAACATTAATGCTTAAAGGGTTAGGATTTGACCTGTGGTCCATTTTTTAAAAATATATTTTAGTTGTTGATATACCTTTATTTTATGTATTTATTTATATGTGGTGCTCAGAATCGAACCCAGTGCCTCACACATGCTAGGTAAGTGCTCTACCACTGAGCTACTCCAGCCCTGTGGTCCATTTTAACAATGTTTTCCTTCCTTATTAGTCTTCATTTGTTCTTCTTCTTCTTCTTCTTTTTTTTTAACAGTGTGAAGACATGGATTTTAAATCACCCATTAATAATATAATGGGGCTGGGGATATAGCTCAGTTGGTAGAGTACTTCTTTCACATGCACAAAGCCTTGGGTTCAATCCCCAACAATACACACAATAAATAAATAAATAAATAAGATATAATAAGTTACAATATAGAGATGTTCAAAATATGTGAGAGTGCAGATATGAAATGAAGACAGGCAGAATACACTACTTTAAGAAAAGGAGAGCTTATAAGGCACATAGTGAGGAGCTGAAATTATGCTACTGTCAAACCACTACCAAGATGCTGTATTAGGACAGTGACATTATACTTTTTTCCCCTCTGCTTTGCATGCTTTCTGTAATGCTATTATAACATTTTTTTGTTAGTAGCTACATTTGTAAGTATGCACTTACATCTTACTTTGATTCTCAGAATATGACAATGTTTTAGCAAATTACATTTTTAAAAATTGTCAGCAGGGAGGCATTATGATGCAGTTGAATGAGCACTAGTTTGAGAAATCAGGACAACTGCATTTTAATCCCAGTTCTTGTCACCATGGTGGAAGGTTGTTCCCACTCTGTGCCTTGATTTCTATAAGTAAGGCAAGATTGTCTCCATATTCCTTTTTCAGCCCTCAGTCCTTTAACTTCTGTCAACATGTGTTTAATGATTACTCCATTCAAGCTCAAAGTATTTAAGATTTTACAAGGTCCATTGAAGTTTAAAGACTATTTTTGCCAGGATTTTTTCTATTTGATTTAGAACAGGAAAATAAACTCTATTTACCTTATGCCCATACTAGCCATCTCACAGTAGCTCCAATAATAGGCAAAAGCCACAGAGGGAGGAAAGAATTGATAGGTCCTTCCATTTATTCCCTATACCCATTGAAAATGGTTACTAACACTGAAGAAACAGCAGCAAAGAGGAAGAAAGGGAGCCAATATATAAACATCAGCAAGGTATTTGCCCAGAGAGGTCAGAACAGAAACATGAGACTGGGCATGTATCTGGATGAGTTCCATGGAAAAACTGCCCTCTTTGACATTGGTATGAAAGAGGGTGTGGACTTTAAGCCCTGTGCTGACATGAAGAAAGTGTTATCTGATGATAGTAACATTAAAGTTGGTACTCTGAATCCAAATTCTAAAATTTGAGTGAAGAAAATGACAATATGTGCTTCTATGTGTTGACTACTGAAGACATATTTGAACTCTGCTCATCTATTTTGGCATCAGCATCAAGAACAGAAATCAAAACTGTGCTTCCAGGACAGTGTTATTCCTTGAAAAGACCTACTGGCCACTTGCTATATTAGGGCAGTGACATTATACTTGCTATACATTATAGCAAGATGGCTATACTGGACCTTCTCATCTTGAAGCAGGGTCCATAATTCCCTTCCAGATTTCCATCCATTCCAATGGATCAGGAATTCCATAAGCTGACAGATAGTGGTGCTGGCTGAGGCTCTACAAGTAGGAAAGGCAAACTCATACCTGGATAAATATCTGTCCCTGTGAGGATGAACTGTAACTTTCCAGGAAAGGAAGACCCAATATAGTCACTTTGCCACCAAGTGGCCAACAGGTCTTTTCCAGATATACTGCCATATTGGGGGCTCAGTTTGAGTCTCTGTTGCTAACAAGTTAGGTTCAGAGGCATTAATACTAGACTGGAGTATGTAAGTAGGAGTATCTGCTGCTGGCCCCATATGTAATTTGTCTTTGCCACTATGACCATTCAATTTATGTGCCTATTAAAAATTCTGGAGTGTTAACAACCGCTGGCTAATGTTGACTGGCAAAATTATTTTGTCTACTTGGTAGGTAAGTGCCACTTATTTTTTAAAAATTTTTTTAGTTGTAGTCAGACATAATATCTTTATTTTATTTATTTACTTTTACATGGCGCTGAGGTTCGAACCCAGTGCCTCACATGTGCTAGGTGAGTGCTCTACCACTGAGCCACAACCCCAGTCCTAGATGAGTGCACCTTCTATGGTGCCTATTTGTACACATTCCCATATCTCTGGGTAGAACTACTTTTCTCTAATCTTTGAGTCCTTTCCCTTCTAAGTCCTTGACAGATGGCTAACCATTGACTACTGCCCAGTAATCTGTATCTATATTTTTTACCTCAGGCCAGCTCTCCCTATATACAAATTGGTTGACCAAGATTATTGCTTGGTCAAGTACATTCCTCATAGTTGATTGTCTGAGGAATAGTTACTTTATCATTTTCTCTCTCTCCCATGAACTGTTTGAAAGTAACTTGTAGACATCATGCCCATTTACCCCTAAATACTTCAGGCTGTGTTTCCTAAGAACAAAGACATTCTATATATAACCACAATATGGTTTTTAATATCAGGAAACCTAACATTGAAATAATACTATTATCTAAACTACAATTTAGTCTCAAAATTTAACAATTGTACTAATAGTATTCTTTATATCATTTTCCTGGGTCCTGCTTTCAACTTAGGATCGTTCATTGCATTTAGTTGTCTTGTTTCTTTAATCTGGAACAGTTCTTCTGTATTTTTTTTTAAATTTTTTTTTATTGTTGGTTGTTCAAAACATTACATAGTTCTTGATATATCATCTTTCACACTTTGCTTCAAGTGGGTTATGAACTCCCATTTTTACCCCATATACAGATTGCAGAATCACATCAATTATACATCCATTGATTTACATATTGCCATACTAGTGACTGTCATGTTCTGCTACCTTTCCTATCCTCTACTATCCCCCCTCCCCTCCCCTCCCCACCCCTCTTCTCTCTCTGCCCCCTCTACTGACCTTCATTTCTCCCCCTTGTATTATTTTTCCCTTTCCCCTCATTTCCTCTTGTATGTTCTTTTGTATAACCCTGAGGGTCTCCTTCCATTTCCATGCAATTTCCCTTTTCTCTCCCTTTCCCTCCCACCTCTCATCTCTGTTTAATGTTAATCTTCTTCTCATGCTCTTCGACCCTACTCTGTTCTTAGTTACTCTCCTTATATCAAAGAAGACATTTGGCATTTGTTTTTTAGGGATTGGCTAGCTTCACTTAGCATAATCTGCTCTAGTGCCATCCATTTCCCTGCAAATTCTATGATTTTGTCATTTTTTAATGCAGAGTAATACTCCATTGTGTATAAATGCCACATTTTTTTAATCCATTCGTCTATTGAAGGGCATCTGGGTTGGTTCCACAGTCTTGCTATTGTGAATTGAGCTGCTATGAACATGGATGTAGCAGTGTCCCTGTAGCATGCTCTTTTTAGGTCTTTAGGGAATAGACCAAGAAGGGGAATAGCTGGGTCAAATGGTGGCTCCATTCCTAGCTTTCCAAGAAATCTCCATACTGCTTTCCAAATTGGCTGCACCAATTTGCAGTCCCACCAGCAATGTACAAGTGTACCCTTTTCCCCACATCCTCGCCAGCACTTGTTGTTGTTTGACTTCATAATGGCTGCCAATCTTACTGGAGTGAGATGGTATCTTAGGGTGGTTTTGATTTGCATTTCTCTGACTGCTAGAGATGGTGAGCATTTTTTCATGTACTTGTTGATTGATTGTATGTCCTCCTCTGAGAAGTGTCTGTTCAGGTCCTTGGCCCATTTGTTGATTGGGTTGTTTGTTCTCTTATTGTCTAATTTTTTGAGTTCTTTGTATACTCTGGATATTAGGGCTCTATCTGAAGTGTGAGGAGTAAAGATTTGTTCCCAGGATGTAGGCTCTCTATTTACCTCTCTTATTGTTTCTTTAGCTGAGAAAAAATTTTTAGTTTGAGTAAGTCCCATTTGTTGATTCTAGTTATTAACTTTTGTGCTATGGGTGTCCTATTGAGGAATTTGGAGCCCGACCCCACAGTATGCAGATCGTAGCCAACTTTTTCTTCTATCAGACGGCGTGTCTCTGATTTGATATCAAGCTCCTTGATCCATTTTGAATTAACTTTTGTGCATGGCGAGAGAAAGGGATTCAGTTTCATTTTGTTGCATATGGATTTCCAGTTTTCCCAGCACCATTTGTTGAAGATGCTATCCTTCCTCCATTGCATGCTTTTAGCCCCTTTATCAAATATAAGATAGTTGTAGTTTTGTGGATTGGTTTCTGTGTCCTCTATTCTGTACCATTGGTCCACCCTCCTGTTTTGGTACCAGTACCATGCTGTTTTTGTTACTATTGCTCTGTAGTATAGTTTGAAGTCTGGTATCGCTATACCGCCTGATTCACACTTCCTGCTTAGCATTGTTTTTGCTATTCTAGGTCTTTTATTTTTCCATATGAATTTCATGATTGCTTTCTCTATTTCTACAAGAAATGCCGTTGGGATTTTGATTGGCATTGCATTAAACCTATAGAGAACTTTTGGTAATATCGCCATTTTGATGATGTTAGTTCTGCCTATCCATGAACAGGGTATATTTTTCCATATTCTAAGATCTTCTTCTATTTCTCTCTTTAGGGTTCTGTAGTTTTCATTGTATAAGTCTTTCACCTCTTTTGTTAGGTTGATTCCCAAGTATTTTATTTTTTTTGAAGATATTGTGAATGGAGTGGTTGTCCTCATTTCCATTTCAGAGGATTTGTCGCTGATATACAGGAATGCCTTTGATTTATGCGTGTTGATTTTATATCCTGCCACTTTGCTGAATTCATTTATTAGCTCTAATAGTTTCTTTGTAGAGCCTTTTGGGTCTGCTAGGTATAGAATCATATCATCTGCAAATAGTGATAATTTAAGTTCTTCTTTTCCTATTTTTATGCCTTTAATTTCTTTCGTCTGTCTAATTGCTCTGGCCAGTGTTTCGAGAACTATGTTGAACAGAAGTGGTGAGAGAGGGCATCCCTGTCTTGTTCCAGATTTTAGAGGGAATGCCTTCAGTTTTTCTCCATTCAGAATGATGCTAGCCTGAGGCTTAGCATAGATTGCTTTTACAATATTGAGGTATGTTCCTGTTATCCCTAGTTTTTCTAGAGTTTTGAACATAAAGGGATGCTGTACTTTGTCGAATGCTTTTTCCGCATCTATCGAGATGATCATATGGTTCTTATTTTTAAGTCTATTGATGTGGTGAATAACATTTATTGATTTCCATATATTGAACCAGCCTTGCATCCCAGGGATGAATCCTCCTTGATCATGGTGCACAATTTTTTTGATATGTTTTTGTATCCGATTCGCCAGAATTTTATTGAGGATTTTTGCATCTAGGTTCATTAGAGATATTGGTCTGAAGTTTTCTTTCTTTGAAGTGTCTTTGTCTGGTTTAGGTATCAGGGTGATGTTGGCCTCGTAGAATGAATTTGGAAGTTCTCCCTCTTTTTCTATTTCCTGATGTAGCTTGAAAAGTATTGGTATTAGTTCCTCTTTAAAGGTTTTGTAAAATTCTGCTGTATACCCATCCGGTCCTGGGATTTTCTTAGTTGGTAGTCTTTTGATGGTTTCTTCTATTTCCTCGATTGATATTGGTCTGTTTAGGTTGTCTATATCCTCCTGACTCAATCTGGGCAGATCATATGACTTAAGAAATTTATCGATGCCTTCACTATCTTCTAATTTATTGGAGTATAAGGATTCAAAATAATTTTTGATTATCTTCTGTATTTCTGAAGTGTCTGTTGTGATATTGCCTTTTTCATCCCGTATGCTAGTAATTTGAGTTCTCTCTCTTCTTCTCTTCGCTAGCATGGCTAAGGGTCTGTCAATTTTGTTTATTTTTTCAAAGAACCAACTTTTAGTTTTGTCAATTTTTTCAATTGTTTCTTTTGTTTCAATTTCATTAATTTCAGCTCTGATTTTAATTATTTCTTGCCTTCTACTTCTTTTGCTGTTGTTTTGCTCTTCTTTTTCTAGGATTTTGAGATGAAGTATGAGATCATTTATTTGTTGGTTTTTTCTTTTTTTAAGGAATGAACTCCAAGCAATGAATTTTCCTCTTAGAACTGCTTTCAATGTGTCCCATAGATTCTGATATGTTGTGTCTGTGTTTTCATTAATCTCTAAGAATTTTTTAATTTCCTCCTTGATGTCTTCTATAACCCATTGATCATTCAGTAACCTATTGTTCATTCTCCAAGTGATGTATGCTTTTTCCTTCCTTCTTTTATCGTTGATTTTCAGTTTCATTCCATTATGATCAGATAGGATGCATGGTATTATCTCTACTCCTTTATATTGTCTAAGAGTTGCCCTGTGACATAATATATGATCTATTTTTGAGAAGGATCCATGTGCTGCTGAGAAAAAAGTGTAACTGCTTGATGTTGGGTGGTATATTCTATATATGTCAATTAAGTCTAGTTTATTAATTGTGTTATTGAGTTCTATAGTTTCCTTATTCAACTTTTGTTTGGAAGATCTGTCCAGTGGCGAGAGAGGTGTGTTGAAGTCTCCCATGATTATTGTATGGTGGTCTATTAGACTCTTGAACTTGAGAAGAGTTTGTTTGACGAACATAGCTGCACCATTGTTTGGGGCATATATATTTATGATTGTTATGTCTTGTTGGTGTATGGTTCCCTTAAGCAGTATGTAGTGTCCCTCTTTATCCCTTTTGATTAACTTTGGCTTGAAATCTATTTTATTTGATATGAGTATGGACACTCCTGCTTGTTTCCGAAGTCCATATGAGTGATATGATTTTTCCCAACCTTTCACCTTCAGCCTATGTATGTCTTTTCCTATCAAATGCGTCTCCTGTAGGCAGCATATTGTTGGGTCTTGTTTTGAGATCCATTCTACTAGCCTGTGTCTCTTAATTGGTGAGTTTAAGCCATTAACATTTAGGGTTATTATTGAGATATGGGTTGTACTTCCAGCCATATTTGTTTATTTATGTTACTAAACATGGTTTGTTTTCCTCTTTGATTATTCCCCCCCCCTTTACTGTCCTACCTCCCACTGTTGGTTTTCATTGTTATTTTCCATTTCCTCTTCCTGTAATGTTTTGCCGAGGATGTTTTGAAGAGATGGTTTTCTAGCTGCATATTCTTTTAACTTTTGTTTGTCGTGGAAGGTTTTAATTTCATCTTCCATCCTGAAGCTTAATTTCGCTGGATACACAATTCTTGGTTGGAACCCATTTTCTTTCAGTGTTTGAAATATGTTATTCCAGGATCTTCTAGCTTTCAGAGTCTGTGTTGAAAGATCAGCTGTTATCCTGATTGGCTTGCCCCTAAATGTAATCTGCTTCCTTTCTCTTGTAGCTTTTAAAATTCTCTCCTTATTCTGTATGTTGGGCATCTTCATTATAATGTGTCTAGGTGTGGATCTCTTATAATTTTGCACATTCGGCGTCCTGTAGGCTTCTAGAATTTGGGATTCTGTCTCATTCTTCAAGTCTGGGAAGTTTTCTCGTATTATTTCATTGAATAAATTGCTCATTCCTTTGGTATGGAGTTCTATACCTTCCTGTATCCCAATGACTCTTAAGTTTGGTCTCTTAATGTTATCCCATATTTCTTGGATGTTCTCCTCATGGTTTCTTAACAGTCTTGCTGAGCTGTCTATGTTCTTTTCAAGTTGAAATACTTTGTCTTCATTGTCTGATGTTCTATCTTCTAAGTGTTCTACTCTGCTGGTAGTACTCTCAATTGAGTTTTTAAGTTGGTTTATTGCTTCCTGCATTTCTAGGATTTCTGTTTGTTTGTTTTTTATAACCTCTATCTCCCTGTATAGTTGATCCTTTGCTTCCTGGATTTGTTTGTGTAATTCCTTGTCGAAGTGATCTTTCATTGTCTGATTTTGCTGTCTAATTTCTTCCTTGATACTCCAGATCATCTGAAGCATATATATCCTGAATTCTTTATCTGACATTCCATCTGCTGCAGCTGTTACCTCTTCTAAAGTTGAGCTGACCTGCATTGCTTGTAGTCCTTTCTTTCCTTGTCTTTTCATACTGCTTGCGTTTCTTTCTTCTTGGTGAAACTGTTGTGTTTTTGAAATTTTCCCCCCCCTATATATTTATATTGCTCTTGTATAGTTGAAAAGTCTCCCTTGCAGGTGCGGGCGGGGGCTCTGCTCTGCCCCTCCTCCAATTGGTGTGAGGTGTCTACCACGCCCTTGGACCCCTGGGCCTGATCCGCCGTTCTGTCGCAGGTCTGCCTACCTTGCAGGTGGGGGCGAAGGCTCTGCCCTGCCCCTCCTACCACGCCCGGGGACCGCTAGGCCTGATCTGCAGGTTGGTCGCAGGTCTGCCCACCTTGCGGGCACGGGTGTCAGTTCCGCTCCGCCCCCACTCCAATTGGGGTCACTTGACCACCACACAGGCGGGCCGCTGGGCCTGATCTGGGCGCGGGCGAAAGCTCTGCTCTGCCCCTACTCCAGTTGGGGTGAAGTGTGTACCACACTGGCAGGCCGCTGGGCCTGATCCGCCGGTCTGTCGCAGGTCTGCTTACCTTGAGGATCGAACCCAGTCCTGCCCATGTGAGGCGAGCGCTCCACCGCTGAGCCACAATTCCAGCCCCAAGGCAAGTCATTTTGTGCATTATCCCTAAATTTGTATTCTGCTGTTTCCAAATAGTTAAATGAACATCAATAGCAAAAACAATGTTGTGTCCTCGGTTTTTCGTATCAGGAGGGCCATGATGTCTGTTTGTCTCAATACTGTTCATGTTAGCTTTGATCACTTGGTTTATGTAGTAACCACAAACTTCCTCCAAAATACAGCTAATCTTTACCCATTGTAATCAATAAGTAATTTCTGCTTTGATATTGTATTATCCTTTCCCTAATCAAATTTTTACCTACTAATTCTACCACCCATTGATGGCTTTCTAACTCCATCATTCCTTCTAGGTATATTAGTTTGCATCCTACTTTCAGGAAGAATTTTCCCTCTACTTCATAATTAATCTAATAACCTAATTATCAACTATTAATACTAATAATTTAACTAATAATGTTATTAATTAATAACCATTAACAATTAAACTAACATCAGTACAGAATTATGCATGCTTCTTATATTTAATGCACTATAATGCATTACTACCATTATTTATTTTGATGCACATATGATTCCACATTCCTTTTTTTTTAAAGAGAGAGAGAGAGAGAGACAGAGAGACAGAGAGAGAGAGAGAGAGAATTTTTTAATATTTATTTTTTGGTGCACACAATATCTTTATTTTTTAATTTTTATGTGGTGCTGAGGATCGAACCCAGCGCCCCGCGCTCGGTTACCACTTGAGCCACATCCTCAGCCCCCACATTCCTTTTTATTTATTTATTTTTTTAGTACTGAGGATTGAACCAAGGGAAATTTAACCACTAAGCATCATCCCCAACCCTTTTAAATATTTTATTTAGAGTCAGGGTGTCACTGAGTTGCTTATTAGGGCCTCACTATATTGTTGAAAGTGGCCTCAAACTTGCAACTCCTGGCTCAGGCTTCCAAGCCACTGGGATCACAGGCATGCACCACTGTGCCTGGTATTATTCCACATTTTACCATTGAGAGCCCACAGATTGTTTTGCTATATCCCATCATTCTCTGACACTTGACTTTTTAGTATCACAAGATGCTTCTTTTCTAGGAAATTGACCAGTTCTTACCCAAGTAAGAACCAAGCAAGGTCCTATCAAATCAACAATTATCCATGTAGCCAGGTGTGGTGGTGCACATTGTAACTCTAGCAACTCAGGAGGCTGAGGCAGGAGGAATGCAAGTTCAAGGCCAGCCTGGGCAACTCAATGAGATCCTGTCTCAAAAAAAAAAAAAAAAAAAGGCAAAAGGGCTGGGGATCTATTCCAGTGGTACAGCACCCCTGAATTCGAAACCTAGTACCAAAAAAAAAAAAAAAATCCATGCACACATAGCTTCTAAACAACATTTTAGGACTTCATTTTTTTTAAAAAAAATTATTTGTTTTAATTGGTTATACATGACAGTAGAATGCATTTATGCACTTTGATATACATAGATAAGATATAATTTCTCATTTTTCTGAGTGTACATATTGTAGATGTACATTGTACATTGATCATGTACATTATCATGTACATTGATCATGCACTCACATATATACATAAAGTAATAATGTCTGTTTCGTTCTACTATCCTACCTATCCCCACATCCCCTCCCTGCCCCTCCCTTCACTTCCCTCTACCTAATCTAAGGTAACTCTATTCTTCTCTAGTGCCCCACACCCCTTATTGTGAATTAGCATCCACGTATCAGAGGAAACATTTGGCCTTTGGTTTTTTGGGATTGGCTTACTTCACTTGGCATGATATTCTCTAATTCCATCCATTTACTGGCAAATTCCATAATTTCATTTTTCTTTAAAGCTGATTAATATTCCACTGAATATATATACCACATTTTCTTTGTTTTTGAGAAAACTTTTCACAAGGCAAATTTTATTTTTCAAATTATAAAAATATGAGCATATCAAAAATAGTCTAGTCCATATAAGAGCAGTTTCAGCCATTTAAAAGTTATATAGGTTTTGGGGCTGGGGCTGGGGTTCAGAGGTAGAGTGTGGGGCACTAGGTTCGATTCTCAGCACCACATAAAAATAAAATGAAGATATTGTGTCCACCTATAGCTAAAAAATATTTTAAAAAGTTATACAGGTTTTGGAGAAAGCAATTCAGAACCATTCAGTTCAGTTATTGCTAGTTATATGCAGCTTTTATTTATGACTATTATCCACAAGAGAAAGGGCAGCATTTGGGCATTTTGTTGCTGCTAAAGCTGTGGTTTTTTAAAAAAAAACAATTCAAAATAAGAATAAGCTTGCTTTAAGTAAGAAATAATGTGTAATCTTTGATCAATACTAAAAGAAGGTGTAGTTTAAATATCAATTCCACCTCCTTCTCCCATTTAATTCTATTTTAATAGTATATCAGAAATATAGTGTGTAGCTTTGGGCAAGAGTAAATGAATTGCTGGTTTAAAATTAAGTGATCAAAAACATTAATCTTGGTTGCAATGTAGAAACAAAGCTGGTATATCTAGCTTTAAAACATTATAAATTGCAAATATTTTAAAACATTAACCAAGAACCAGAGCTAGGTTATTTTTTTCCTCTTTAGTAGTCAAGACATAAAATTAATCAATTTGTTCTTGTGAAGTTTATTGTGAAGATCTGTTGCTCTCTATTTTTCTCTCAAAAAAGACAATGAGATAGTCATGTAACAGGAACATGTTTTAAAATAAATGTGCCTAATGTCATATGGAAGAACAAATCACAAACTAAGTAATTTTAACTTTAAATGATAGATAATACAGTTGACACCACAAAACATCGGGGTGAAGAATCACTCATTTTGGGGTGGGTGATACATAGGAATTTTTGGCCTTAAATTCACTGGAAGACTTAGAAGTTAAGGGTGTCACAAAGAGATAGCAATCACTTTGTTTCCAACTTTCCTTTTAGACCCTGTTACAGGTTAGGCTTATTGCTGATATTTTACCCCCATAAGTTCTTGAATGAACAGATATATGATGGTGAAACTATAAGGTGAAGTATAAAGACCTTAAAAAATCATTCTTTAAAAATTTTTTTTTAGTTATAGTTGGACACAATACCTTTATTTTTTATTTATTTTTATGTGGTGCTAAGGATCGAACCCAGAGCCCTGCAAGTTCTAGGCAAGCACGCTACTGCTGAGCCCCAGCCCCAGCTCTAAAAAACCATTCTTAGAACAAATGTGACACTCATGACATTTGGCAAGGATACATTTTTTTAGAAAGAGAGAGAGAGAGAGAGAGAGAGAGAGAGAGAGAGAGAGTTTTTTTAATATTTACTTTTCAGTTTTCTGTGGACACAACATCTTTATTTTATTTTTATGTGGTGCTGAGGATCGAACCCAGTGCCCTGTGCATGCCAGGCGACTACGTTACCGTTTGAGCCATATCCCCAGCCCACAAGGATACATTTTAACTTAGTGATTTAAATCCTAAAAATAGGAGGTAGTAGTGAATTAATTTTTAGGAGGTAGTAAACAAGTACAAAAATTTTACCATTTGGTCACCCCCCTCACTTTTGGTTTCAACCTTGGATATTTCTGTATTTCTCACTACCCATTCTCCGACTAAAGCTATTAGTTCCTATAGCACTCATTACCAAAATTTCTAGACTTGGAGCTGCAAAGATATATGTTTTTAAGAAGTTTTAATCCACCAAATGCACCCAATAATCAGGTGTCAATTTAAAACATTTTTTACCTATTTAGTTATTAATTAACTTATAAAGTAACAATGCAAAATAAGAAAACTTTTTTTTAAAGAGAGAGAGAGAGAGAGAATTTTTTAATATTTATTTTTTAGTTTTCGGCAGACACAACATCTTTGTTTGTATGTGGTGCTGAGTATCGAACCCTGGCCACATGCATGCCAGGCGAGCACGCTACCGCTTGAGCCACATCCCCAGCCCTAAAATAAGAAAACTTAACATGAAAAAGTCTATTAAATATTCCACATACAATTCTTAGATGTTATAGTAGTTATGAACTGGTAAACTGTATTATATATTGCAACTGCATTACCAGTGTTAACTGAAAATAGGCATGCGATTTACTAAAAGTTTAACCTATTAACAGCAACAACAAATTCTACTTACGCACAGAGAGTTATATTGTGCTGATAGCCCACAGATAGTATTACAAAAGGATTCCATTTTTGTGATAGACTGGGTTCACAGTGAGTATGTTAGTAGCAAGATCATATGTTTAACATTACTTTAAGAATGTCATTACTGGAATGTCTATAAGGCATGTAAAAAACTAGCATTAAAGCTCTGAAGGGCAACAATCCAAACTGGCAGCTGCTAGAAAAGTGATGATAGGAATAAAAAAAATATATTGAGGAAACTTAGTTTCAGCACAAACTGGGTTTACAATGCTTTTTTTTTTCTAATTAAATGAATTAATTCACATAGACTTCTGCTTCAGGAACTAGCAGAAGAAAGAATTGACTTTTGCCACTTTAACTCCTAGCCCAATTTTGAAAATGGAAGCAATCATTAGCAATCTTCTACATGGTGCTATAAGGAGTGGATTGAGCAGTCAGCAGAAAGTTCTGGTTGAAGTAATGTTGTTTGTTTTCATCAAACTTCACAGTTCCAGTGGTCCCAACAAGAACTGTAGTCTGGGACTAGGTAGCTTGCTCATGGACTTGGTGGCAATCTACCATATTGACCTGGAACTCACTAGAAGGCAACATCTCAAAAAATTACTTAGGGCATCTATCCCTGTAACAACATTTCCATCCCATATTAAAGTGGCCTTGTCCAAATATAGCCTAGTAAGTGCCCTTCTTCTTTTGTCTATTGTCTCATAGTAAATATTGACAAATTCCTCAGTAGCTCTACATGCCTGATCTACATAAGTCAGATCCAACATGGTCCTAGGGGAGCTCAAATAAGTATGATCCGACAGTGGCAGCATCACTATGTCTGCGTGTTTCTGCCTCACTGGGCTGCAGGAAATATTTAGGAAAGCAGTGAAATTCGCCAAATGCACACAATTTTCTACCTGCCCATTCTTTCCTGGAAGTCCACATTTTTTTTTTATCCATTCATCTACTGAAGGACATCTAGGTTGGTTCCACAGTTTAGCTATTGTGAATTGTGCTGCCATAAACATTGATGTGGCTGTGTTCCTGTAGTAGGCTGATTTTAAGTCCTTTGGGTATAGACTGAGGAGTGGGATAGCTGGGTCAAATGTGGTTCCATTCCCAGCTTTCCAAGGAATCTCCATACTGCTTTCCATAGTGGTTGCCCCAATTTGCAGTCCCACCAGCAATGTATAAGTGAACCTTTTTTCCCCACATCGTCACCAACATTTATTGTTGCCTGTATTCTTGATGATTGCCATTCTGACTGGAGTGAGATGAAATATTAGAGTGGTTTTGATTTGCATTTCTCTAATTACTAGAGATTTTGAACACTTTTTCATATATTTGTTGATTGATTGCATTTCTTCTTCTGTGACGCGTCTGTTCAATTCCTTAGCTCATTTATTGATTGGGTTATTTGTGTTTTTTTTTTTTTTGATGTTAAGTTTTTTGAGTTCTTTATATACCCTAGAGATTAATATTTTATGCAAGTGGTAAAGATTTTCTCTGAATCTGCAGGCTCTCTCCTCATATTATTGTTTCCTTTGCTAAGAAGAAGCTTTTTAATTTGAATCCATCCCATTTTATTGATTCTTGGTTTTACTTCTTGCACTTTAGGGGTCTAGTTAAGGAAGTCAGATCCAAGTCCAATATGGTGAAGATTTGGGCCTACTTTTAACAAATTGCCAAAGATCACCATATATAGAAGAAAGCCCCTTAGGTGAAATATGGAGATTATTTCTTGAATGAACTTTGTTCTGAGATACATTAAATTACTTAGAAATAGTCCTATCCTTTCTAGTCTTGCTTTTAAGTTTGTTTGGCTGGAGCAAACTAACATTTAGTTTTTTACCCCCGTGAATCAAGGCCCTTCTTAATATTCTACATGCTGTCCTGAGAATTTTGAGATTTTTCTGTTCTGACTGGTGGCAGCAGTTTCTCCTTGTGGCCATGTGTGAGTGCTTGGCTGCAACTTCTGACCCTTTCACATGCCCTTCTCCTGCCTCAGCTGGTTTCCTGCTCAGTACTCATTTCAGTACTCAAGGGGAATCTCCGCAGATCACCTAAGTTCATTCTCTCTCTCTCTCTTTCATCTTCCCTACCTCCCTCCAAGTTTAGAAATTTTATTAGCCCATAATGAAACCCAGTAGCCACTACCAGTCATTTCTTCTTACCCTGTCACCCAGTTCATGGCAACTACTTCCACCGCGCGACTAGCATGCAGCTTCATACAAGAGGTTCGTAGCATAGAAATTAAATAGTGAGATCAAAATAAACACACAAACTCAATTTACCTTTTTCTTTGACCAGGTCTGAGACGGCCCTCCCTCTGGCTCCTGCCCTGAGCCACCCAGTGGGGTAGCGAGGCTTACTCAGGACTAGCAGGAGAGAGAGAGAGCATGTCAGGGAGTGGCCTTTTATTGGGGAACAAGAAATTCAGGGGAAAATTCCATCCAATAAAGGTCGAGGGGGACAGCATTCCAAGGTCAGGGTCAGTGATTGGTCTCAGGGTCAATGGTCAGTCACACCCCCACAGGGATGGGCTCTCGCACCTAGAAAGGGTGGGGATTAGTTCTGACACAGCTTGGCCAGAACGCCTCACACCCAATCAGGGAGGTGTCCAATCACGTGCGAGAATGGCTTCCCACAACTACTAATCCACTTTCTGATTTTATGGGTTTTCCTGAATGATTCATACAAGTGGAATCATATAATATATGGACAGTTATGTCTGGCTTCTTTCCCTTAGCATAATGTTTCAAAGTTCATCCACATGAACATCATGTGTTAGACTTTTCTTCCTTTTTACTTCTAAGTTATTTTTAAATTTTTTTTAAAATTTAAAAATTTGTTATCATTAGTTATACATGACAGTAGAATGCATTCTAACACATTGTGCACAAATGGAGCACAACTTCTCATTCCTCTGGCTATACATGGTTTAGAGTCACAGCACTAGTGTAATCTTACATGTATTTGGGTATTCTATGTTTTCTTTTATCCATTCATCAATTGATGGACATTTATTGTTTCAGGTTGTTATGAATAATGTTACTATGAACATTTGTGTAATCGTTTTGTGTGTATATATTTATTTTGGTACTGGGGATTGAACCCAGGGGCACTCTACTACTGAGCTACATCCCCATTCCTTTTTATTTTTTTATTTTGAGACAGGGTCGTTCTAAGTTACTTAGAGCCTCACTAAGTTGCTGAGGCTGGCCTCAAACTTGCCATCCTCCTGCCTCAGACTTTCAATTCACTGGACACATTTTTAAATTTTTCTTTGATATATACCTAGGAATAGGAATATTTTATATGATAACTCCATGTTTAATATTTTCAGGAACTTCCAAAAACAGAGTGGCTACACCAATTTACATTCTACCAGCAGTTCACAAGAGCTGTGATTTCTCTTTCTATACCTAGTTTATTAAGTGTTTTTATCAAGAAAGGGTGATGAACTTTGTCAAATATCTTTTGTGCATCAATTGGGATGATCATGTGTATTTTTCTTTATTTCATTGATGTGGTATATTACATTGCTGATTTCAGTTTGCTAGTATTTACTGTGATTTTTTTCTCCTAATTTTTTGTGGTGCTGGGGATCAAACACAGGATCTCCCTTATGCTAGGCAAGCACTGTATTACTGACCTACACTCTAATATATTGTTTATATTCATATGCAACAAAAGCACACAAATATGTGCAAAAATGATGCATGATAACTGCAGGACAGAGGTTACCTGAGGAGAGATAAATGATGAAAGAATCATGAGGTGGAGAGTTTTGTGTGTTTCTTTCTTCTTCTCCTTCTCTTTGTCCTCCTCCTCCTCCTTTTTGCTGAGGCCAGCTTTGAACTTGCCATCCTCCTGCTTCAGCCTCCCAAGTAGCTGAGATTGCAGATGTGAGCCACCACACTCAGCTTGCTTTGTTTCTAATACATTCTTTTTTCTTTTGGAATTGCTAGGGAGTCAATTTTAAAGATTCATACTACAAAAATGAAAAAAAAATTATATGAGGTAATGTTAATTAATTTGATTTAATCATCTCAAATGTATACATAGAAAAGCATTACATTTTACCCCATAAATACATACAATTACTGTCAAGAAAATATAAAATTAAAATTAAGTTGAACATATATCCATATATCTTCTATGACTTGTGGACAGTGTTTTAATTCATAATTGGGGTTAAATCAGGAGTCTGGAACCTCTTCTTTTTTAACATTTGCAATACACATACTTATTTACAAAATATACAAAGACTGGAAAACTCAACAATCAGGAAATAATGTAATTAAAAATTAACAAAACACATAAACAAGTATTTCACTGAAAAAGATAATCAAGGGCTGGGGTTGTGCCTTAGCGGTAGAGCGCTCATCTAACACATGTGAGGCCCTGGGTTCAAGCCTCAGCACCACATATAAATAAATAAACAAAATAAAGGTGTTGTGTATAACTAAATAAGTTATACACATAACTTATTTTATATATATAAAAGGATAATCATATGGCAAATAAGCATATGAAAAAATATCCAGCATTACTTATTGTTAGAGAAATTCACATTAAAACCATAATGGGATACCTAAGAGATTGCCTATGGCTCTATCTATCTACCCATATCCATATATGATTTTTTATTTGCATATGTTATTTTTCACATATATTATTTTATATTTATATAGATAAATAATTTTTGCATATATTATTTGCATATATATTTTTATTTATTCTAACTAGTTATACATGACAGTAGAATGCATTTTGACTCATTGTACACCATTCATGCAATCATACACATACATAGGATAA
This sequence comes from Marmota flaviventris, assembly GCF_047511675.1. Taxonomy (NCBI): domain Eukaryota; kingdom Metazoa; phylum Chordata; class Mammalia; order Rodentia; family Sciuridae; genus Marmota; species Marmota flaviventris. The sequence goes on from NC_092518.1 coordinate 121,685,410, forward strand.
TAATGTCCCTCTCATTCTACCATCTTTCCCACCCCCATACCCCCTCCTCTCCCTCAGTCCCCTCTGCCCAATCCAAAGTTCCTCCATTATCCCCCCCATTATGGATCAGCCACATATCAGAGAAAACATTTAGCCTTTGATTTTCTCGGTTTGGCTTACTTTGCTTAGCATGATAATCTCCAACTCCATCTATTTATCTGCAAATGCCACAATTTCATTTTTCTTTAAGGATGGATAATATTTTATTGTGTATATATAGCACAGTTTCTTTATCCATTCATCTATTGAAAGTCATCTAGGTTGGTTCCACAGTTTACCTATTATGAATTGAGCTGCCATAAATATTGATGTGGCTGCATTACTATAGTATGCAGATTTTAAGTACTTTGGATATAGACTGAGGAGTGGGATAGCTGGGTCAAATGATGGTTCCATTCCAAGTTTTCTCAGAAATCTCTATACTACTTACCAGAATGGTTGCACCAATTTGCAGTCCCACCAGAAATGTTTGAGTGTACCTTTCCCTCCACATCCTCACCAACATTTACTGTTGCCTGTATTCTTGATGATTACCTTTCTGAGTGGAATGAGATGAACTCTTAGGGTAGTTTTGATTTGCATTTATCTAATTGCTACAGATGTTGAACGCTTTTCATATATTTGTTGATAGATTGTATTTCTTCTTCTGTGAAGTGTCTGTTCAGTTCCTTAGCCCATTTATTGATTGGGTTATTTGTTTGTTTGTTTGGTATTAAGTTTTTTGAGTTCTTCATATATCCTAGAGATTAGTGCTCTATCTGATGTGCATGTGGTGAAGATTTTCTCCCATTCTGTAGGCTCTCTCTTTACATTATTGATTGTTTTCTTTGCTGAGAGGAAGCTTTTAAATTTGAATCCATCCCATTTATTGATTCTTTTTTTGCTGTCATAGAAAATAGTGAATTAAGCAGAATTGATTTCCAAGATCTTCAAAGATTATTACAAACACAAAGTATCCTTCTAAAAGTATCCCAAATTAAATCAAAGGCACATCATCAACGTCTAACACTTGTGACATCAAGAATTCTTTTAGATAATAATATTTTCACATTATTTTGTTTTTAGCCATTTGCAATGTTCTGTATGTAAGTCGTATTTTAAACATTTTTAAAGGCATGAAATAATGTAATATCTTTTTAAAAGTGCAACCACAACTTTAAAGAAGATATCAAATCTGCTTCATACTTAAGATGGGGCAACCTAATATACATCATAACATGAATCTTCCAAGTATTCTAACAAACATTTCCTGTGTTTAATGTTAAAAATAAAATAATTTTCTCACTTAGAAAAAAATCAAGGCATCATTTGATTGGTAAAGTCTATTCTTCCCCCTAATTTTATACTTTTTTATATTCATTTAGTAATTGTAAAATTATGACAGAAGGACAACTTTTATTGTAGTATAAAAATCTTAGGAACAACAAATTACAAACATTCAATTTTTAAAATAAACAATGTGTTTTCCTTCCTAAAATGTAAACATTCAGTTAATAGAACATACATGGTATTCTAGGTATAGAAACACCAGTAACTCACTTTAATAAGAGGTGTATTTTGGTATATTTGGTGGTAAGGTTTTTGTTTATCTTAATACAAAGCACTTCACCAGGAGAACCAGGCCATTATTACTAAAACAATTCTATTTCTTCACTCAGTTTCCTTGAGTAGAAAATCATTAGTTTCTGTAGAATTTGGGCTGTAAAACCAGGACACAGAAAAAGTCTGAAAGCGGGGGTTGCTGGGATTATGGCTCAGTGGTAGAGTGCTTGCCTAGCATGTGTGAGGCACTGGGTTCAATTCTCAGTACCATGTATAAATAAATAAAAATAATGTTCTATCAATAACTAATTGTTTTAAAAAGAGAGGGTACTTTACTGAAACCTAAAACTGGACATTTAAAGCACATTGGGGGCACAGGAAGTAGAATATAATAAAATAAGGGAAAAAACCCCCAGCAGCACAGCCTTTGCCAGAGCCAACCCAGAAGCTCCAGCCAGAGAGGTCCCTCTATGAGCAGAGTAGAGGGATAGGGAATTAAAGGAACCTGCATTTTTGAGAGGCACAAGGCATGTCTAGGTATGCAGTGTTTAGAGACCAAGGACATTGCCCAACAAACCTGAAGTACACACTGTACAATATCTGTATGTGGGGAAAGAAGCCACCATCTCTCTACGCAGTGTGCAGAAGACAAAGGAAGGAACCATTTTGTAGTTGCAGTGCAAGAGCTAGCAAAGGAGGAAGCCCATTCTTGGCAAACCTGAGTTTGGCCTGAAATATAGGTCCAATAAACACATGCTACATGACATAGAGTGTGCTTAATTGACCAGGAGAAATCAAACGTGGAGAGAGGTTTACACAGGGGAAAACTGGTCATGGACACCCATGAGAGAGACGCATCTGGCCAGGAACTTGGAAGGGCAAGGGTGGGAGAAATTGTTTGGGTACTGAACCTGAGACCTGGAAACATGGAGTCTGCAGGTGACATAGGGGCCTAAGAATTGGATCCTTTGCCACAGGACTAGAATCCAGGTGAGCCCCAGGGTAAAGAATTCCAGTGTGGACCAGAAAGTACTGGACTCTGGCGGTGCACTGATTTAAAATCTCCAGACCAATTAGCATTCAGCAAAGAGCCTGGAGCCCACCTAAACCTAAATCCTGCCTTCAGGAACCCCACCTTTAGCATTACCTTAATCCAGCAATCCAAAGGGTGGTGCATCACACTCTAGAAGACCCCACCTAAATCTGCTGAGAAGAGAAGTTGAGACTCCTTTGAACTCCAATGGAAATAAATCTTTAACTTTTCATCAAGTTTTTTTAAAAATTCTTTTTCACTGTTTAATTGTGACTTTAATGGTACACGGACATTTATACAGTTTACTATTTTTTTTCTTCTCATCTCTAGCATTCTAAAAAAATATTTATTTTTTTAGTTATAGGTAGACAAAATATCTTTATTTTATTTTTACGTGGTGCTGAGGATTGAACCCAGTGCCTCACAAATGTGAGGTGAACACTCTCCCTCTAAGCCACAATCCCAGCCGCTCATCTCTAGCATTTTTGAAGCCAATTATTTTACATGGATTAGTTTTTTTGTGAACTAGGATGTTTGGTTAGTATATTTTCATTTTCTTTTGTATTCTTTTATTTTAATTTTGCTTTATATATATTTTTCTCCTACCTGTTTCCCTTTATACTCTCTTTTCTTCTGCTAACAGCCAATCTCTATTGTTCTCTCTTTCACTCTTCCTTTAATCTTTATTTATTTTTCGGTACTGGGAATTGAACTCAGGTGTACTCGACCACTGAGCCACATCCCCAGCCCTATTTGTATTTTATTTAGAGACAGGGTTTCACTGAGCACCTCACAGTTGCTGAGGCTGGCTTATGAACTCACGATTCTCTTGTTTCAGTCTCCCAAGACTCTGGGATTACAGGTGTGCAGCACCACACCTGGCTCTCATTTAATCTTTTACTTCTGTCTTCTCTCCTCCTCCCTCATAATCATCACAACCTATATCACTTCTGTTCTCTCCCTGTCCACCATTGGAAAAATGTAAACATTTTTTGCAAACTTGCTATTTTTATTATAGACATACAGATCATATCATTTCTGTTTATTGTGATAATTATCATTGTAGATGTCATAGTAGGAAGTATTTGGTTTAATGCTGTATAATTTTTGCATTGGTTGTTATTATTATTTGTCTCCCCCTAAACTGTGAGGTGCTGGAAACCTTCACAGACACTATAAGTCCACAAGGTAGAAACTCTACTGCCTCAAATCCATACTGTTAGATGGGTAGACACACAAACAACATGAAAAATCAAGGAAACAAATCACCCCCAAGCAAACCAAGATTCTCCAGTAACAGAATACATCAATACCACAGTGGAAGAAATGTCAGAAAAGGAGTTTAGAATGTAGAAAGTTAAACTGATCTGTGAAGTAAAGGATGATATAAGAGAGCAAATACAGATAGAAAAAGATCACTTCAATAAAGACATAGAGATTCTGAAAAAAAAAACACAGAAATCTTTGAAATGAAGGAATCAGTAAATAGGATTAAAAATTCAATAGAAAACATCACCAACAGACTAGACCACTTGGAAGACAGAACCTCAGGCATTGAAGACAAAATATATAATCTTGAAAATAAAGTTGACCAGTGAGAGAAGATGTTATAAAACCATTAACAAAACTTCCAAAAATTATGGGATAACATGAAAAGACCAAATTTAAGATTTATCACAATAGATGAAGGTACAGAGATACAAATCAAAGGAATGCACAATCTTTTCAATGAAATAATGTCAGAAAATTTCCCAAATCTAAAAAATGAAATGGAAAATCAAATAAAGAGGCTTACAGGACCCAAAATGTGCAAAATTATAACGGACCCACACCAAGTCACATTATAATGAAAATGCCGAGCAGACAGAAAAAGGATATAATTTTAAAGGCTGTGAGAGAAAAATATCAGATTACATATAGGGAGAAACCAATTTGGCTCGCAGATGATTTCTCAACCCAGATCCTCAAAGCTAGGAGATCCTGGAATAACATATACCAAACTCTGAAAAAAAAAAAGGATGCCAACCAAGAATCCTATATCCAGCAAAAGTAAGCTTCAGATTTGAAGTTGAAATAAAACATCCCATGATAAACAAAAATTAAAAGAATTCACAACTGGGAAGCCTGCACTTCAGAATATTCTCCACCAAATACTCAATGAAGGTGAAATGAAAAAAAAAAAGTGAAAACCAGTGAAGGGAGGAACTACACTAAAGGAATAGTTAATCAAACGAGAAACTAATCCAAATTAAAACCTAGCAATAAACCAAAATGACTGGGAGCACAAATCATATATCAATAATAACCTTGAACATTAATGCCCTAAACTCATTAATCAAAGGACATAGACTAGCAGATTGGATTAAAAAACAAGACCCAATAATATGCTGGCTCCAAGAGACTCACTTCATAGGCAAATACATCCACAGTATGAAGGTGAAAGGATAGGAAATAAACATATCTCTCACAAGGATCATGTAAATAAGTAGGGGTTTCTATCCTCTAAAATAAACCATGTTATGTAAGCTATATAATTGTGATTATACAATTGTAATATTACCTTAATATATTCTAGCATCTGTAGGGTTGTTTGATAGCTCCCTTTCCATTAATTTTTTCTTAGACTTGTTAGATTTTTAAAAAAATGTTTTTTAGTTGTTGATGTACCTTTACTTTTTAAATTTATTTATATGTGGTGCTGAGGATCAAACCCAGTGCCTCACACATGCTAGACAAGTGCTCTGCCACTGGGCCACACCCCAGCCCCTAGACTTGTTAGATTTTTATCAACTTTTAGCAGTATTATTTATTTTCTATTACACATTTTTCTGCTCCTTTTATTTTTTCCTTCCTATTACCTAATTTGAAAATGATTTGTTAATCTAGCTTCTTTCTGATTCAAGAACTTTGTTATAAGTGTTCATCTGAGTACTATTTTGTCCCAGAGATTCTGATATTTTAACCTTTTATTATCACTTAGTTCAAAGCACTTTTTATTTACCTTCCTTGTGCTTTTTTCTTTTATCTGGGAGATATTTATAAGTGTGCTGTTTAATTTTGAAATAGTTGAGATGTGGGGATGGGGTTCTATATATTTTTTATATAATATCTTTAATTTGCTTATTTATTTTTATGTGGTGCTGAGGATTGAGCCCATTCCTCATGTGAGAGACAAGCACTCTGCCAACTGAGCCACAACCTCAGCCCAGTTCTATATATTTTAAGGTGATTGATTTCTAATGTAATAAATCATGCAGGAAACACATTCTGCATGATTTCACATTTTTAAATTTTCTTTTTAAAATTTATATTATTTTCTTAAAATTAAAAAAAAATTAGTTGTAGATGGACACAATATCTTTATTTTATTTATCTATTTTTATATGGTGCTGAGGATTGAACCCAGGTCCCCACACCTGCAAGGCGAGCAGCTCTACCACTGAGCCATAATCCCAGTCCCAGATTTTTAAAATTTCTTAAAGCTTATTTTATGAAAGAATATAATCTATCCTTATTAATTTTCTACTTGTCATTTTTGTGTATAGTTCTCTATAAATAACAAATAGGTCAAGGTGGCTGATAATGTTGTTAAGCCTTCTATATCATTACTATTTCCAGCAAAGTGAGGGGGCTTAAAATCTCCAAATATGATTGTGGATTTGCCTTTCTATTGTTATTAATTTTTACTTCATGTATTTTGAAATTTCATTATTAGGTACATACACATTTAGGATTGTTATACCTTCTTGAAGAAGTTACCCTATTATGGTTATGAAATGTTCCCCTTTATCTCTGAAAATGATTTTTATTGAAATTAATTTTATATTAATAGCTCTACTTCAGATTTCTTATGCTTATTTTCCCCTTCTTTTGCTTTTAACCTATTGGTATATTGATATTTAAAGTGTGACATATGTGTAGAACATATAGTTATTATTTGCTTTTTCTACATGTTGAACATTTATACCTTTTAATTACAATATCTAGTTCATTTATATTTAAATTAATGACTGATATTGTTGGAAAAAACAAGAACACCTGACATGGAGGTCAGTGGAAAACTGAGTAAATGATAGGTTTGATGATGTAATATTTTGGAAAATGGTTTGAGTAGCCCTGCCATCAGGCTCAGAGAGAAGATTATTGGAATGTCTTTGTTGCAATTATTTATTCTCTCATTTATCATATGGTTCACAGCAACAGATTTTATTGTCTGTTAACACTTTTTGTTTTTCAAATAAAAAATAGTCTATATAACATATATGCAAATAATATATGCAAAATATATTATTTTTTTACAGTCAGTTACTTGGTCACATATCTAGACAATGGCAGAACTTAGATTTTCATCTGGGCATTCTGACTCTGAGAGTTGTCCTTTACCCTTCTCCTATATTGACTTCAATGTCATACTTAATAAAAAAAATTGCATGAGAGAATGTGGCCATTGTGATTATTAATATGGATTGTCAACTTTATTGGATTAGTAGATGCCTAGGATGAAGATGACTTCTGGATGTCAGTGAGGGTGTTTCTAGAGGTGATTGGCATGTGGGACAGCAAACTGAAGGTACACCCTGAATGTGGGCAGCACAGTCCAATGGGCTGGGAGCCAAGATAGAACAAAAGGTAGAAAACGGAGCCATTTTTCTTGAGCAGGGCATGGGAAGGGGGGATTCATTGCTGATGCTATCACTTCAGGACACTGGATTCTAGTTCCTTCACTCTTTCAATGTGGACTCTGATCACTGATTCGCCAGAGAGTTCCCAAGCCTTCAGTCTCAGACTGTGGCACATCATTGGCCCTTCTTGTTCTGAGGCTCCAGCTTCTTAGACTAAGCAGCTATTTGTTCCTTGCTCTTGTGTGCAGACAGCCATTGTGGATGTCCAGCTTCTGAGCATATAAACTGACTTCTTAAATCCCCTTGTATAAATACACACACACACACACACACACACACATCCTATTGGCTCTGTTTCTCTAGAAAACCCTGACTAATACAGTCACTACACTTTAACTCAAAACTTTATGGTGAACATTTTGAAAGCATAATACCTTAAAACAGTCATACCTAAAACAGATATTGTAGGAAAATGTTTTTCTTTGTCATAGCTCTAGCAAGTAAGGTCTCCATAAATATGACAATGGAGGATGAGACATTTGGATCTAAATAGATAAACCTTTGAATGGACTCTTGGATATTTGTGATTATTAATATGGATTGTCAACTTGATTGGTCAAATGCTCTCAAAAGGATGAGATACACTACAATTTACTCCTTGAAATTATTTAATTAAGTCAGAACACAGGGACTTAGATATTTGCATGATTTTATTTATTCTGGGATCATGAAAATAATTCACATATCAAATTCTTGGTAGTTCATATTTAATGGTGGTAGTTGGGGGAAAGGAAGATTTTGCCTTCCAAGTAAAACATTAAGGTTGAAAACAGGATAAAAAGAAGAAATATTACTTTAGACCTGTTAAAATTATATATTATTTCCACATTTTTCTTAGTATGCTATTAATTTTTGCCATAAATTAAAATATATTTACATCAATAAATACTCATAGTCACAAGAAATAACATCTATATATTTATTATTAAAATTATGTATTATGGAAAAGTTCTTGGTAGCAGACAATAATGGCAGCCACCGGTGTCCCAATATCTCAATATTCTCTCCAAAAGCAATACAGAACAACAAGAAGAGAGAAATAAAACTCAAGTCATACCCTCATAATAACTGAGGAGAAAGAATACCCAAACTTCAAAATAACTAATTAAAAGGAGAAGTAACACCAAATTACAGTGTACTGTCTCTCATGCTCCTTTCCTCGTCCCACATGCCCTGCTACCAGGCTTTGTGGTGAGCACAGCACACTGACAAACCCTGGGTGGAAAACAGAAGAGGAAAAATAGTTAAAGGGCTTAAAAGTATGTAAAATCACCACCAGAAAGACTCAGTTCACCTTAATTAAAAAAAAATGTCAAGGTGGATCATAGCATAGACTTTAAGGAAGAGATTTAAAAGCATGTGTGATTTGAAGGAGCCGTCTTTGAAACAGATAGCTTATGGTAAAGAAAATAGGTAAAAAGCAATGAAGAAGAACACTTTGGCAATTTAATGGTGAAGGAAAAAAAAAGAAAAAGACAAAATGTGTGTCCAAAAAGACAAAGGAGAATCACAATAAAAGAGAACACAAAAATACTCCCCCATCACCAAAGCCTAAAAAATGTACTAGATACATGGACTTTGCTGTGCTGACGGAAGAGGGCGCCATTAAAGTGGGAATCTCATAAAATACCATAATATCACAATATGAACAGCAAGAACAACAATAAAAAGATTAACAGATCTATACAGAAGTGTTTCTGAGAGGGAAACTTTTGGTACTAAATACTTAAAATAGAAGAGAGGAAGGACTCAAATCAGTAATTCAAATGATCTCTCAGAAAACCAAAGAAGAGAAAAATAAACCCAAGGAAAGCAGAAGAAAGGAAATAAATAAGAGCAGGAATAAATGAAATTGAAAATAGGAAAACAATACAGAAAATCAATAAAACAAAGATAGTTCTTTGAAAATATCAGTAAAATTGATAATTTTCTAACAAGCCTAAATATAAAGAGGAAAGACACAAATTACCAAGATCAGGAATGAAATAGGGGTTATTACTTGCCGCAGTCTGGCTGGGCACAAATCAGGAGCCACTGAAGCAGGAACTAACTTTATTTTTGAACTCCACCAGCAACTCCTCCCTAACCCCACGCTGCTCCTCCAGGAACCAGCCACCAGAAATATCTCCTCCGGAAATCCCTCCTCCTGCACTTCCCCAACCAATGGGAACTCTCGGGGAATCCCCGGGAATCCCCACGAGAACTCCAAAGTAGCAGCGGAGGCGGATAGTAATGCCTCGCCTGCCAACTAATACTGTTGGCAAAATGCCAGGGGCCATACCAACTCAGCTGTGGCTCTCAGCAATTACTACAGATCCTTCAGCCATTAAATAATAGTGAAGCAATATTATAAAAACTCTACTCATTTAAATTTTTAAAACTTAGATGAAATGGATCAATTCCTTGAAAAATATAAACTACCGAAACTCAAACAATAGAAAATAGAAAATAAATAGTCCTATAATTATTTAAAATGTTGAATCCATATTTTAAAAGCTTTCATAAAGAAATCCCCAGACCTCAGTCATTTCATTGGTTAATTCTCCCAACTATTTGAGAAAATTTAGCATCAAAAAATGGAAAACTAGGAACTGGAGCTCAGTGGTTGAGTGCTTGCCTAGCATGTGGGAGGCACTGGGTTTGATTCTTAGCACCACATATAAATAAAATAAAGGCATTCTGTCTGACAATCTACAACTACAATTTTTTTTTAAAAAATAGAAAACTACAGATTAGTGTTTGTTATGACCTTAGAAACAAAAATTTTCAATGAAATACTATAAAATCTAATCAAGCAATATCTAAAATGAGTTATATACCATGATTGAATGGGGTTTATTTTAGGAATGCAAGGCTGGTTCAATATTAGAAAATAAAGGTAAACTTCCATATCAATAGGAAAAAGGAGAAGATTTGCACAATCATATCAACTGATACAGAACATTCATTTGACAACAGTTGACACCATTCATGATACATGATGTGATATATATATATCATATATCATATATATATATATATATATTTGGTACTGGGAATTGAACCCAAATTCCTTTTTTTTATAAAGAAGTGACAAAACTTCCCCAAATCCTGGACCACACATTTTTCTTTTTTCAGAGAGAGAGAGAGAGAGAGAGACAGAATTTTTAAAAATATTTATTTATTTATTTAGTTTTTTTTTAGGTGGACACAACATCTTTGTTTATATGTGGTGCTGAGGATCGAACCTGGGAGGCACGCATGCCAGGTGAGCATGCTACCACTTGAGCCACATCCCCAGCCCCACAAATTCCTTTACCACTAAAAAGATAGAGAAAAAAAGACATAAATTACCAATATTAGGAATGAAACAGGGGATATTATTACATTCCCAGTCCTTTTTAATTTTTATTTTGAGACAGGGTCTCACTAAATTGCTGAGGCTGGCCTCAAAATTGTGATCTTCCTGCCTCAGCCTGCCAAGTTGCTGAGATTATAGGCATTTGCCACTGCACCTTACCCATTCATGATTTTTAGAAGAACTTCTTAGAGGGACTGAGGATGTAGCTCAGTGGTGAGTGCTTATCTATCACGTGAGGCTTGGGATCAATCTCTAGCACTGGAGACAAAAAAAGAACTCTCAGAAAGTGGTGAAAGACTGAGTATTTATGAATGAGAGCAAGTACCTTTGCTTTCACCATTTTTATTTATCATAATAGTGGAAGCCCTAGCCAGATCAATAAGGCACTAAGGGGAAGTAAAAGTTATGCATATTGGAGAGGAATATTTTCAGGTTATGTGATTGTCTTTGTAGAAAATTCCAAGGAATAGACAACAAAGTTTGTAGAATAAATGAGTTCAGCAAGATGACAGTATATGAGATCAGCACACATAAATTGACCATATTGCTATATATTAGCAAAGAACATGTAGAAACCAAAATTAAAAATATGTTACCACTTATGATCACCTTAAATAATTGGAATACCTAGGCACTGTCCAAGGATCACTACTATCTAATTTCAGAATATTTTCATCACCCTAAAAAGAAATCTTGTACTCATTAGCAGTCATTCACTAATACCCCACTTTCTCCTTCGTTAGCTGCGTTGTATTTCTTGGATATCTTTGTTCTGGACATTTCATAGGAATGGAATTTCATAATATGTGGTATTTATGTCTAACTTTTTTCTACTTTGGGCTATTATGAATAATACTGCTATGAATATTTCTGTACAAGTTTTGTGTTGACATATGTTTTGAATTATCTGGGAGTCAAAATTCTGGGTCATATAGGAACTCTGTATTTGACATTTTTTGAGGAATTGTCCAACTGTTTTACAAAACTGACACATTATTTTCTATTCCCACCAGTACTGCTTGAGGGTTCGAATTTCTACACATTCTCATCAACACTTGCCATTTTCTATCTTTTTTATTTTATACTAGTGGGCACAAAATGTTATCTCATGAGGGTTTTGATTTACATTTCTGTGTTGATTAGTGATATTGAATATATTTTCATGTGCCTGTTGGTTATTTGTACATCTTTGAAGGATTGTTTACTAAAATCCTTTGCTACTTTTTCAATTGGGTTATTTATATTTTATCATTATTTTTATTTATTTTTTTAGTTGTAGTTGGGCACAATAACTTTATTTTATTTATTTATTTTTATGTGGTGCTGAGGATCGAACCCAGGGCTTCCAACATGCTAAGCTAACACTCTACCAATGAGCCACAACCCCAGCCCCATATATTTTTATTATTGAATAAAAGTGCTCCTCTTTTTTTTTTTCTACAGTGCTGGGTATTGGACCTAGGACCTCACACATGCAAGGCAAGCATGCTACCATTTGAGCTATATACCCAGCCCTGAAAGTGCTCTTTATATATTTAGGACACAAGTTCCCTGTTAGATATATGATTTTCCATGTTTTCTTTTGTTCTATGAGTTGAATTTTCACATTCCTGATATTGTTTTTTGAAGCAAAAAGGTATTTGAATTTGATGAAGTTCAATTTATCTATTTCTCTTTGTTTGCACTTTGGGTGCCATATCTAAGAAAATTACTTAGTCCAACTGAACAACTTAAGGGGGAAAATGAACCTACCCTAAACCTCACACCATATACAAAAATTAAGACAAAATGGATCATAAGTTTACATGTAAACATAAAATTATGAAACATTTTACATAAAACAGTAGGCTATCTTTGGGAAGTAGGGCTAGATGAATAATTTATATAAGAAAAATTCTGATGAGTCTTCTTTGCCTGTAAAAGCAACCTACTCACCATAGTAGAAGCACCTTTTCCACACCAATCTGAGGGTCTTGACTATATATTACCTAAGGAAACTGTAATAGCTTCTTTTGAGGTACTCGCCATGTATGAGAATATTTATTCTCCTTATGACCCACCCTCACCACAGCTCTTTACTTTTAAACCTATAACTAGACTTAAGTCCCAGCAGGCACCTAAAGGTGATGTACAAAATGTGACATGAGAATATTCACTACATTATAAAATAACTATTTGAGTGTTCTAAGTTAAAAGACAGAAATATGGGGAACATATGTGGGATAATGGTGGAAGGAACATAAAGTTGAATTAGTTTAAATTTATTCTAACATGAGCTCAGTAAGCATAGATTTACATTTAATGTTGCAGCTTGTGGAGTTAGAAGGATTTTTAACAATCTGCTTGGCTTGTTGACTGAAACATAAACCCAAAGCAGGACCATAGTGAATGAATATGAAATCTCAGAACTATCTTGGTTAACGTAGTAGAAGGCATTGAGAGGCTTTGGGAGATTGGAATGTTAGAGTGAATTTGTCACTTAAGACTTACTCAATCATACTAGGAGAAAACATGTTCACCATAACTTTGAGAAATAAGTTTTTGAGAAGAACACAGGCATCTTTGAAGAACTCTGTGATAGCTTTTCTGTAAATCTCAAGCTTTATAGTGGGGAGAGCAGTCACTAAATTGGGAAATGCAACAGGAGTAATTGGATTCCTAAGGGGTAGGAGTTAAATGTCTTTCAATTGTTAAAGGCAAGCTGTGAGTGGCTACTGTAACAAATAGCAGAATCAAAGTATTAGTCAGAATATACTAGCCTGCACAGACCTATAATATTGGCTAATTGATCATGGTATTACTGGAATTAGAATAGATGGAAGCCTACTAAATTTTTACATGATCTATATAAGAAAAATTATATATATATATATATATATATATATATATATATATATATATGCATGAATCATAAAAGCAGAGTCATGGTCCCTTCAATCAATTTCCATACTCCATCCAGTTAATAGACCCATAATCTCTTGAAGGAAGCAGAGGCTGTGTTTCCCTAGAAAGGACCAAGTACACTACCAAATTTTATACTGTTAATCCTTCTTCCAGCCTTCCTGTCTTAGTCTGTTTTCTGCTGCTATAACAGAATGCCACAGACTGGGTAATTTTAATTTTGGAATCTGGGAAGTCCAAGAGCATGGCACCAACATCTGATGAAGGCCTTCTTCCTGTATTATAAACATGAGCAAGTGAGCATGCACAAAACAGAAAGAGGGTGGGAGCATGAAAATACAGTATGCAAGATATATGTCACTTTTATAACAGTCACTCCTATAGTGAGTAATCCATTCCTATGATAATGCCATGAATCCATTCATGACCTAATCACCTCTTAAAGATTCTACCTCCCAGTTTGGTTAAAGCAGAAATCAAAATTTCAACATGGGTTTTGGAGAGGCCATTTGAATTAAATTGGCCCAGAGGAACCTAAGGCATTTTACCAGGGTAACTGTGCATTGAGAAAAAGGAAATAATCTGACCTACTAGACACTTGTTCTGAGCTGACATTGATTCCAGGAGACCCAAAATGTCATTTTGGCTAACTGGCTTATGGAGGTCACATGAACTATTAAGTTTTAGTTCACATCCATCAAAACCCACTGAAATAATCACAACACAATTCTGTGGTTCTTTCTTAACATCCAGAATATATGATTGGAATACTCAGCAGCTGGCTCAATCCCCACATTTATCCTATGACTTGTGGAGTAAGGGGTACTAAGGAGGAAAAGGCTAAGTGGAAACCACTTAAACTGCCTTTACTTAGGGAAATACTAAACCAAAAGCAATAATGTACTCCTAGAAGGATTGAAGAGATTATCGCCACCATCAAGAACTCTAAAATACAGGTGTGGTGATTTCTATTATATCTTCATTCTGTTTGCCTTTTTGGCCTTTGCAGAAGACAGATGGATTTTGGGCATAGAAAATAGGTTATCATATGCTTAACCAGATGGTGAATTCAATTGCAGCTGTTACACCAGATGTGGTTTCATTGCCTGAGCAATTAACACATTTCCTGGTAACTTGTATATAGCTACTGATCCAGAAAATGAAAGAATAAAAAGGAAAAGAAAAAAAGGGCATATACAACACCTCTATATTATATTATTCAGATGACTCAGTCCTCAAAGTCCTATTTCATGCAAAGTTCTTGGTTTCACATATGTTGGGGATGTGAGGGCGGGAGGGTGGAGGGGTAGAAGAGAAAAAAACCAACCAACCAACCAATAAAAAACTCAAAGGAAGAAACCAGGGTTGAAGCTAGCTTTAGAGAGCTATATATTTCCTGCTTCTCTTCTCATCCAGTAGGTGGCGTAATCTGTTGTAAGCAGGTGTCTCTGCCCTCTGGATGGTGGAGGTAACCAGGGTGGGAAGACTGGTCCTTGCGCAGAGCGTTTGGATGCAGGGAGTGGCACCCGCCAGTCCCTGCAGAAAGACTCCATCTCGCGGGTCTCTTTTTGGGACTGCTCGCTCATATGATGTGAGTTCCTGGTACTATCTCCCTCTCTTGCCTGGAGATTTCCCAGTTCCTGGTCTCTCCCTTTCCCCTAGCAGTTCCCAATTGAGGAAACTCTCACCCCGGGGCTCCAGTGGGCATCTCCCTGGTCACACTGCACACCTGTGTTGGGCAACTACAGTGTTGGGTTACCGCCACTGGGGAGGGGGGGAAGGTTGGAAATCTGGTACCTGGATGCCCATCTGGGAATTGCCCCCAGCTAAATGGTGAGAATGTTGAGGAAAGATGGTGGTGGTCTGCTTTCAGCTCCGGGTTGCCTGGTGAGGAGGAGGGAGCCTGGTGAGGTGGGGGGAGCCAGGTGATGGCATTGTGCTGTGGGTAGGTAGCAGCTGAGTGACTTGTTTGGGAGTGGGGTGAAGTCTTGGCGGTCTATAGATGTGTTGATAGGTGGTTCTTGAAAGGCCACTGACTCTCCCGAGATGGAGATTCAACTAAGAGATTTTATTGGGGGGCTGTCTGAAGTGGAAGAAAAGGAGAGGAGGAGGGCAGAGAGAAAGAGAGCAGAGAGAGGAGAGAGAGAGAGAGGAGAGAAAGAAGAGGAAGAGAGCAGAGAAAGAAGAGGAGAGAGGAAGAGGGCAGAGAGTGTGAGCTTGCAAGCTTGGGCTTAAGAAGGTTGCGTAGGGGACGTGGCAGGTGCTGATTGGCAGGGTGACTCAGGAACAGCGAGCGGACACTGTGTCCAGTGGGAATGGTGGAGGAAACCTTTGAATTTGGCGCTCTTGCTCCTCGGCTTGGTGTCCTTCAGAGAGGAGGGGGAGGGGTAAGGGATTCCATGATGTTCTCCAAGAAGGGGGAGTCTCCCACAACCCAACACTCCTCCCTTTTGTTTTTGTGTTGGGAGCAGGGTGACGAGATCCTCTGGCTTTTTCCTGCTGGAGGGGGATGACAAGTGTGAAGGAAGGGAGGGATGGTCAGGGTGCGGGGACAAGAGAAGCATAGCTGTGAAGGCCAGGGCGCTGAAGATGTGAATTTCCTCGGGGCTGAAATCGATGGAAGTTCCTGGAAGCCATAGGTCATGGATAGTCTCCATCCAGTCCTTGTCCCTGCAGATGGGGGAGTCAGCCAGCTGTCCTGTCGGAGGGCCTCCATGAACTCCATGAACCAGCTGTGCTCCATGTGAGCCTAAGAACACCAAAGGTACCCGAGGCAAGGAGAAGAGGGAGGAGGAGACACCACATTAGCTTCTGGCTGGAGGTCCAGTGAGAGGGACTGGCTGAGAAAAGACCAGCGGCCAGGAGGAGGCACACGAGAGCGAATGGGCCTAGAAACCCTGGGTGACAGGCTAGTGACGTTCCCAGTCGTGTTTCCGCCGTCGGTGAGGCCTTCACTGTCCTCTGAGGGAGCAAGTAGCTGGAAATCCCTGAGGAGAGGCTGGCTAAAGGTCTGGTTAGACATGTTGCCTGCGCGGTTCTGCAGGAGCTTATGATGCGTGGGAGAAAGGCCCCAAACAAGAAATCCCAGGGAGAGGGCCATCTGGGGTGTCTGAGGAAGCAGACGGAGTAGGAGTGAGGAGGTGGGTGCCAGGAGGGTGGCGAGGAGCAGGGGGGAACGAGAGTGAGGCCTGCTGTTGTGAGGGTTTCTCGGGTTGAGGAAGGTCCTCCTCGGGAAGGGGAAGGAACTCTCAGGCGTGAGAAGGGGAGAAGGAATCCTCAGGTGTGAGAGGTGGAGCTTTAGAGGATTCTCAGGGATGGTGGAGGAGGTGGGAGGAGGACGGTGGACGGTCAGTCTGGGCTCTCTTGGTTGGAGGTGGGGCCAGTTTCAGCCTGGAAATGTGAATTCATGAAATCAGTTTGCCTGGGGACTCCTGTAGGCGGACAGCGTTGGGAGTGCACAAGACAACCCTTAGGGGGCCCTTCCAGTTAGGTGTCAGGGTAGGCATGTCACCAGAAGGAGGAGAGAAATATACCCAGTCGCCTAGGGTCAAGGGGAAAGAGAGACGTGACCTGGAGGGATCAGGTCATGGAGTTTCCTGGTGTTTCCAAATCTGTGTTCGGATGAAACTAAGAAGGGGATGACTGAGATGTTCTGGAAGAATGCAGGGTGAAGGGGTCCTCCCAGGTGGCAGGGGTGGGCCTCCATACATCACCTCAAAAGGGGACATTTGACTTGGCCTTTGGGGAGTGCCCGAAGGTGAGACAGGGTGACCGGGAGAAGTTTGACCCAGTTGAGATGTGGTTCGAGGGGGAGCTTGGGGAGGGTCTCCTTTAGGGTGCGGTTATGGCGTTCTACCTTTCTGAAGAGGTGGGGTGATAGGGATGTGTAGATCCCAGGGAATGTGGAGAGCCCCAGCAATGCATTGTGTGATTTGTGAGGTAAACTCGGGGCCATTGTCTGATGGCAAGGAGGTAGGGACCCCAAATCTTGGGATGATATCTGGGAGCAAAACAGAGGCGACCGTGGATGCCCTTTTGGTGGTGGTTGGAAAAGCTTCCCCCCATCCTGAGAAGGTGTCTACAAGGAGATAGAGATACCTCTAGACCCTGGGCGCATGTGTGAAATCCAACTACCAGTCGGCTCGGGGAAGTTGTCCTGGAGCCTGGTGGGCAGGAAAGGAGCCTGGCTTGAGGGGGTATTTGGACTGGTTCTTTTCGGCCCAAATTGGAGTGCTGTAAGGGGAGTGGGTAGGTCTTATTAGGCCCTTGCGCTATTGGTCTTAATAATGGGCTGTAGGCCCTGAAGACTGCTAGTTGGAAGAGGGTATTGAGGTTGACAAGGGAAATGCTGAGGTCCTTAAGATGAATTCTGACAGGGACACAGTGAGCCAGAGACGGGGTGGAAGTGTCCCAAACTTGAGCCTTTACCTCTGGAGGGTGAGAAGGAAGGGAGCCTACGGACATGTGTATTGCTTCTGCAAGGGCCAGGATAAAAGAAAGTCTGGGGTGGAGTGTGATGGAGGCATGGAATTTGGCTAAAATGTCCCTTCCCAATAGGAAAATGGGGCATTGGGGCAATACCAAAAACTAGTGGGAGAAAGGATGGTGGTAAAACCTACAAGAAAGCATGGGGGTTTTCAGGGGAAGGATTGTTTGTCCCCCTATCCTGACAATGGGGGAACAGGATGGAACAGTGGGTCCCCAAAACGCTCTCAAGACTGAATAAGTGGTCCCTGTGTCTAAAAGGAAGTTAATCAGGCGCCCATCCACCATAATAGTGACCCTAGGCTCCTGAAAGGTGATGGTGGTCATCGGGGAGGGAGTCCCAAGGCCCCTTCAGTCGTCCGTTGCCAACCCCAAAAGATCTAGGTCTGGGCTTGGGGCGGATGTGGCTCCCCTTCAGGGCCAGGGCAGTCCATGGCCCAGTGACCCCTTAATTGGCATTTAGGGCATGGACGCGTAGGCGGCCTGGGATTGGGGCACTCTCAGGCCCAGGGGCCATCTTGGGTGGTGGGTGTTGGGCCGGAAACGGGGCCCGTGGGGTAGGTCCCCATAGAGCCTGCGCCAGCATCAGGCTTTTTTGCTCTCTGGCATTCTCATCCCGGTTGTGGCACACCTTAAAGGCTATGGCCAGGACTTCAGTCTGAGGGGTCAGGGGTCTCCATTCCAGTTTTAAGTTTCGCCCGAATGTCAGGATGGCTTTGGGAGAAGAAGTAGGTCCTTAGGAGCTGTCTGCCATGGGTTCTCAGGGTCTGAATTAGTGTATTGCTCAAGAGCCTTAGTCAGTCTATCTGGGAAGGTGGAAGGGCTCTCATTTTTGTCCTGAATGATTTCTTGGAGTTTTTCAAAGTTTACTGCCGTCTGAGTTGGGCAACTAGGCAGGTGGAAAATGTCCCTCGGGGCTAATCCTGACAAGTTATCCTAGTTCCAGTTAGGGTTCTGGTCAGGAACTGACTGGGCGCCTAGAGGGGGGGGGGCAGGTGTTTTGATGGACCTCATCAGCATAATTACAAGCTTGTTCCCAGACCCGCCTGCTTCCTCTGGGACAAGGGTATTGGCCAGGATCCTGCCACAGTCTGGCTGGGCACAATCAGGAGCCACTTGTCAAAAGAAACTAACTTTATTTTTAGAACCACACACACCAAACAAAACAGCCTCTCAGGAAAAACCCTCAGAGCCCCAACTGCCACCACCGGCTTCCCACAAGCCTCTCTCTCCAACACAATCCTCTCTCCACCTCCCACAATCCTCCTGCTCTTGAGGCCGATTGGCTGGGTCATGTGGGCGGAGCCAAAAAAGTCCCCCAATGAGCAGCTCTGTGGTCTGAAAGGGCAGGGAAACAGCCCAATGAGCATCACCGCAGAGGAGCCAATCAGCTAGATGTTGCTGGGGCCGCTGTGAGCCAATCATCAGCCGGCAGCTGGAAGTTTGCTGGCAGCTGGAAGTTTGCTGGGGCCCCTTCGGCTGTGGCTCTCAACATCTCCCCCTCTCTGTTTAAACAACAAGCATGTGGCTTAGGGACCGTGCCTGCCTTAGGTTGTCCAATAGTACATATGGTCCTTACCCGTTAGGTTGGTACCATTGCAATTGGATCTTACCCGTCACTGACTACCGGTCCAGTATACAGCCACACCTGTGGAGAGGTCTTTGTACCAGCGGGGGGGGGGGGTGAGGTTCTTTGCCTCACCTCTGTTGGCCCCCAAATTTTAGCTGGACGATCATGACAAGCAGAAGGGAGGAAGATACACCAAGCCAATTGACGGCTCCTTTTGGAAAAATTGTACCACCGATGACATCATCAGCAAAAATACCCCAACAGTACCACAAGTCACTGCATCAACAGATAGTTCACAATGCATACAGGTGAGTTCACAATGTGTCCAGGCAAGTTCTGCAAGCAGTTCAGTGATGGCTATTGCAGAAGCTGTAGATTGGTTTTATCTTTGACTTCACCAGCACTGGGATGAAGATAGGAATTCTGGCAATAATGGCTAAAGAAAAAATTATGTAACATTCCAGAAGGCACTAAAAGAAAACAATTTTCTTAACAATTTACATTGTCTTCACCAGCACCGGGATGAAGATAGGAATTCTGGCAATAATGGCTAAAGAAAAAATTATGTAACATTACAGAAGGCACTAAAAGAAAACAATTTTCTTAACAATTTACGTTGTCTTTAAGAGAATTATTAAATATAATGAAAAGGAAAGGTGAAAGTAAACAAACAGATCTGTTAACCTTCTTTTGTGTTTACATATTAAAACAATCCTCAACAGTTGTTTACCCAATTTAAATTAAACCATATAAATCACGTGAAAAAAAATATTTGGATCCATTATATCATGAGCGCTCATCATATATGATATATGGACATACGTACATTCAAACATATAACACAAAACACAAGTGTGCACACATAATATAATACATACAACACATAACATTATAGTAAAGGCCTTATAACTTTTTACAGGTGAAATCTCCATTGCAATGTTTAAAAACTCTATAGTCAAAAAAAATAGAACTGATCAGCAAAACATTAACCTAGGTCTGTAAGAGCTCAAAAAACAAAATAGAACTTCATGATATGGCAAAGGGCAATAATAAAATAGATATTAAAAAAAGCATCCTGGTTCTGTTGCAGATGTAAGAATAGCCAAACTGGAGTTTTGGATATCAGTTGTTATGGATTTGAGCCAAATCATCTTCTTTTTGGTCTGTAGAAATCGCTTTAGTTAATCTTTCTGGAATCCAAATCGCCTGCTGTTCTCCCTGTGGAAACACATAAACAGACCCCCGACTCCAGACAATCACTGGGTCAGGACCTTGGTTAATCTCTCTGGAATCCAAATCAACTGCTGTTCTCCCTGTGGAAACACACAAACAGACCCCCGACTCCAGACAATTACTGGGTCAGGACCTTTCCATTGTCCTGTTAGAATATCCTTCCAAAGTACCTTGGGCTTATGCACATTTTTTGGACACATATGCCTTTCCGCAGCACTAAGTCCTGATGAATCCAAATTTAAAAAGTTTAGAGTAAAAAGGGTTATTTTAAGTTTATCTTTGGGGAATATATACCCCTTCCCAATTCCTTCTTTTTGCTTTAATAAGTACATTTTAATAGTTTGATGAGCTCTTTCAACTATGCCTTGTCCCTGTGGATTGTATGGGATTCCAGTTATATGAGTAATGCCAAATGTTGAGCAAAATTGTTTAAAAGAGGTAGAAGTATAACCAGGGGCATTATCTGTTTTTAACTGTTTTGGAACACCCACAGTGGCAAAATTTTGTAAACAATGAGCTATAACATCTTTAGTTTTTTCTCCGGCATGAAGGGAGCCCATCAAAAATCCAGAAGAAGTATCAACTGTAACATGCAAATATTTTAATTTTCCAAATTCTGGCAAGTGTGTGATGTCCATCTGCCAAATATGGTTAGGTATCAATCCTCTAGGATTGACTCCAAGATTAACTTGTGGTAAAAAGGTCGCACAATTTTGACATTGTTTTATTATTTGTCTAGCTTGTTCCTTAGTTATTTTAAAACGCTTTTGTAAAGTATTAGCATTGACATGGAACTTTTTATGAAAATTTATAGCTTCTTCTAGTGTAGAGAAAATATGTATGTCATGTGTAGTTTTATCTGCTAAATCATTGCCCAAATTAAGGGCTCCAGGCAATCCTGTATGTGCCCTGATATGTCCTATAAAGAATGGATCTTTTCTGTCCCAGATTAGATTTTGTATAGTGGAAAGCAAAGAGAAAACAGTAGAGGAAGGGGAAATCCTACCAGCATCTTCAAGGGATACTATAGCGTTAACTATATACTGACTATCGGAAAATAAATTAAATACAGAATCTTTAAACATCACAAAAGCTTGTGATACTGCATTAAGCTCTACCTTTTGAGCTGATTGTTTGGGTACTAAAAATGTAAAAGTTTGATCAGGTGTAACTATTGCTGCTGTACCATTATTTGATCCATCAGTGAATATATTTGGAGCATTCATGATAGGTGTTTTTCTTGTCATTTTTGGAAAAATTACAGGATGTGATGACCAAAAAGACAATAAAGGATTAGATGGTAAGTGGTTATCAAATGAAACATTAGATTTGCACATGATTATTGCCCAAGTATTTAACTCATTAGCTAACTCATCAATTTGATTCATAGTATATGGAGTAATAATTTTATTGGGAGAAATTCCAAACACTCCCTTTGCTGCTTTTATTCCTTTGAGTATTAATTGTCCTACAGCCTCAGGATACCTAGTAAGAATAGTGTTAGGAGAATAAGATAAATGTATCCATAATAATGGACCTTCTTGCCAAAATACTCCTGTAGGAATATTTTTTGTTGGTAGTACAATAAATAATAAAGGCAAACT
Source organism: Marmota flaviventris (assembly GCF_047511675.1). NCBI lineage: Eukaryota > Metazoa > Chordata > Mammalia > Rodentia > Sciuridae > Marmota > Marmota flaviventris. The sequence goes on from NC_092518.1 coordinate 121,707,839, forward strand.
TATATCAATTCTATCCAAATGCATATTTTCCATATATGTTTCAATGATTTTTAATGCCTTTCTTGCTTCAGGCGTTAACATTCGGGGTGAATTTGGATCTGATGGACCTTTTAGGATATCAAATAAAGGTCCCAACTCTCCTGTTGGTATACCTAAATAAGGCCTTATCCAATTTATGTCTCCTAATAACTTTTGAAAGTCATTAAGTGATTTGAGTTGATCTACTCGTATTTGAATTTTTGGTGGACGGACCATGGTTGAGGATAATAGAACTCCTAAATAATTAATTGGAAAATTTAATTGTACTTTATCTATTGCTATCTCTAGATTATAATTTTTTAATAAGTTTGTAAGTGTGGCATAACATTCTAGCAATGTGTTTTTATCTTTGTGTGCTAATAATACATCATCCATATAGTGAAATATTTGTAGTTCAGGATTTTGATTTCTAAGTGGCTGGATTACTTTGTTAACATAAATTTGACACATAGTTGGGCTGTTAGCCATCCCTTGAGGGAGTACTTTCCATTCATATCTCTGATCAGGACCTTCATGATTCAGTGCAGGGATAGTAAATGCAAAACGTGGACTATCCTCAGGATGAATTGGAGTTGAAAAAAAAAACAATCTTTAATATCTATAACTAAAACATACCAGGTTTTTGGCAAAGCAGACAATTGAGGAATCCCTGATTGAGCAGGTCCCATAATAACCATCTCATTATTAATGGCTCTTAAATCTTGCAATAATCTCCATTTACCAGATTTCTTTTTGATGACAAAAATGGGAGTATTATGGGGAGATACAGAAGGTTGTATATGTCCTTCCGCTAATTGTTGTTTGACCAGGTCATGGGCTGCTTGTATCTTTTCTTTAGTCAGGGGCCACTGAGGAACCCATACTGGTCTTTCTGATTTCCAAGTAATTTTTATTGTCTCAGTGGCCCTTTCTGAAAATCCAACCCATGTCTGTCTGTTCCTTGATCTATTTGTATTGGTGCTGCTATACCTTGTTCTTGTTTTTCTAATCTTTTTCCTTTCCTAAAATCTTGTCTAGGCATAATAGTGGGTGCATTTTGATTGATGTTATTTGTTAATGTCAAACCTAATTGATCTAGGACATCTCGTCCCCAAAAATTTACGGGAAGATGATCCAATACATATGGCTGTATAGTTCCTTCACATCCTTCAGGATCCTTCCAATCTAATACCATTGCACTTCTATGGGGATTGGTCGCCACTCCTAGGCCTCGATGCGTTTGAGTGGCTTGTTGTAATGGCCAATGTTTTGGCCACTCTTGACCAGAGATGATGCTAAGGTCTGCGCCTGTATCCAGTAGCCCATTAAATTCATGTCCTTGAATATTTAGTTTTAGCATGGGGCGAGAATCTAAATTTAAAGAAAGCATAGCCCAATCTACACCTGTGGAGCCTAATCCCTTGGAACCTCTTTCTACAGCACGACTGGAAAATTTATCATGTAGGCTGGGTATTATTAGTAACTGTGCTATTCTATCTCCTGGTGAAATTACTGATATACCCTTTGGAGAACTGGCTATAATTTTTATTTCACCTTCATAATTGGGATCAATTACCCCAGGACTTATCATAAGTCCTTTTAGAGTAGAAGAGCTGCGTCCCAATAATAAGCCTACTGTTCCTTTGGGAAGAGGTCCTTTTACCCCTGTGGGAATGATTTGAACTCCCATTTCTGTTGTTAGTACTGCTCTGGCGGAGGCGCAGATGTCCAACCCTCCGCTCCCTCTGGTTTGTCTGATGAGGGATCTGATGGACAATGTGTCCTGGGCACTACCCTGACGGGGTTGCTGGGTTCCTCCAGTGCCTCGTATATTTGTGGTTTTGGGCCCCGGAACATTGGGCCCCCTTGTCCATTTTTTGGCAATGGAGCCCGATGCCTTTCTCCACGATATCGTGGATAAACACCTGGTCTTTGTTCGTTTTTTGATAATGGAGTACCCTCTATGGTGGTTTGAGAACGGCATTCATTAGCCCAATGTCTCCCTCTACGGCATCGTGGGCAAATACCTGGTATTCTACTCCTTTGATACCTAGTTTTGTTAAACCCTCCTCCTATGGGGCAATTCCTTTTAAAATGTCCTGTTTGTTCACAATTGTAGCATGTTCTTGGCCTGGCATCTAAAGCCTGTTTTACTGCAGCTGCCACAATTTGCCCTTGTTCATTAATGTCTCTGGCATCTAAAGCCTGTTTTACTGCAGCTGCCATGACTTGCTCTTGTTCATTAATATCTCTACATAATTTAATATATGTGTTTAAATCTTCATGTTTCCATGGTCTAATGATATCTCTGCACCAACGATTCGCTTGCTCATAAGCCAGTTGTTTTAGTAATGGCATTGCTTGTTCTGTATTTCCAAAAACTCTGGTAGCTGTTTGAATAAGCCTATCTACAAATTCAGCATAAGGTTCATTAGCTCCTTGTATTACCTTAGATAATTGACCTTGTAAACCTCCATGTCCTTGTAAAGTCTTCCATGCCTTAATTGCATCTACAGCAATTTGTGCATATACACCAGGATCATATGCAATTTGTTGCTGCTGATCCTCATAAGGTCCCTTTCCTAACAACATATCTAGATTTCTCTGAGGATAACCAGCTGCTGCATTTCGCCTAGCCGTCTCCTTGCAAAATTCCTCATTGGCAACCTTCCATAACAGGTATTGTCCTCCATTTAGCACAGCTTTACACATATTAGCCCAATCTGCTGGCGTCATGTTCAAGTTGTTAATGGATTCGACCATGCTTACAGTGAAGGGTGCTTGAGGACCATAGGTTGTTACAGCCTCTTTTAGCTGCTTCACTGTTTTGAAATTTAAAACATGGTAAAATCGCTGCCCTCCTGCCTCAAATACAGGGCATGTTAATATCTGAGATCTTGTCTCAGGATCCCAACTATCAACTGCGGGGGTTGGGGACCTCCTAGCATATGGAGGTGGCCTTATTAGTTGGACACTTACGTCCTCTGGTGATAGAAAGGTGTTAGTAGCAGTCTCCTGTTGTAACTTTCCCCCTGATGGCTTTTTCTGTTTTACACTTTCTTTCTCTGTCTGACTAGCTTGAGAGGCCTTCTCTTTTACTTGAATCTTTTCCTCTGTCTGACTAACTTGAGAGACCTTCTCTTTTACTTGAATCTTTTCCTCTGTCTGACTAACTTGAGACACCTTCTCTTTTACTTGAATCAATATGTCTTCTCCTTCCTCTACCATTGTCTGAACTGAAGGCTTTGGACTAAGCAAACAAGATATGAACGTCCACAATGGCAATGTGCCAACTGGCAGAGTCCCTGGGCTTTTCTTTTCTATTCTTTTTAAATGTTGAGAGCCACAGCCAAAGGGGCCCCAGCAAACTTCCAGCTGCCAGCAAACTTCGAGCTGCCGGCTGATGATTGGCTCACAGCGGCCCCAGCAACATCTAGCTGATTGGCTCCTCTGCGGTGATGCTCATTGGGCTGTTTCCCTGCCCTTTCAGACCACGGAGCTGCTCATTGGGGGACTTTTTTGGCTCCGCCCACATGACCCAGCCAATCGGCCTCAAGAGCAGGAGGATTGTGGGAGGTGGAGAGAGGCTTGTGTTGGAGAGAGAGGCTTGTGGGAAGCCGGTGGTGGCAGTTGGGGCTCTGAGGATTTTTCCTGAGAGGCTGTTTTGTTTGGCCTGTGTGGTTCTAAAAATAAAGTTAGTTTCTTTTGACAGGTGGCTCCTGATTGTGCCCAGCCAGACTGCGGCAGGATCCAGTAAATGTCATGAAAAGTGAGAATCTAGGCTTGGAGCAAGCACTGAAACTCCTTTATGTATGAAGCAGAGTTGGTGGTGTAGGGGCCCAAGCGGTTTCCAGTCTGTGAAAGGTCTGCTATGGAGAAGGGCACGTGGACCCTAAAGGTCCCTTCTGCCCCAGGAACGTCTCTCAAAGGAGCCATAATTGAAGTAGGGTGTGGCTGGACAGACTGCGGGCGGAACAGGTGAGGGAGGACTGAAGGAGGAAGTGGGGACAGGGCCGGAAGAAGGAGGAGCCAAGGGGCAGGGACTGGCGCAGTTGAGGCAAGAGGAGCGTGGGGGAGGGTTTGGGCAAGATATGACAGTGGCTCGTTGGCTGGATGGAAATCCGTGGATGAGGAGGCAGAAAGAGAGGAGGGTTTAAAACCAAGAGGACACACTTTGGGTTGCAAGAGGTACAGAGAGACGGATTCCAGCGAAGGAGGAAGAAAGACTGGATGTATAAAATCTCTGCCCATTTTTTCGATCGCACACAATAATTGTAGAGATCCCGCAAAATGGCGGGGTCTAAGGACCCATATAGGGGGCCGTTGGTTTTGGTCAATCTTGGGATTGATCTCCGTGGGGTTAGGCTGAGGGTGTCCAGATTGCGGAGGAGGCATTTGAGAGGGGAGTGGGCCGGCAGGGAGGAGGCCCCGCCCGCCCGCTCGCTCCTGGGGCTCTAAGGAAGGGTGTGCTATGTTGACTGGAGGGGCGCCCCACTAGAAGGAGACCTCAGGCCGAGGATAAGGTCGGTCGTCACCAAAATCCTATGGTGAGGGGCCCTCCCGGAGGGCCCTGGGAGCTATGGGTCACCAGGCGCCAGGGTTTTGGACCCAGAGAGGGGGAGGAGGAGACCCACGCTCGAGGAGGGGAGGGGGTTTGCCACTTCTCAAGGCAGCCGAGGCTTGTTGGAAGGGGAAGACTCCAAGAGGAACACCGTGATGGTGAAAATCCGTGGATGAGGAGGCAGAAAGACAGGAAGGTTTATAAACTTTACTTCAGCGGGGACTCTCCCACACCCCCCTCGAGAAATTTTATTGGGGGCTGCCCGAAGGGGAAGAAAAGGAGAGGAGGAGGGAAAAGAGAAAGAGAGCAGAGAGAGGAGAGAAGGAAGAGAGGAAGAGGGCAGAGAGGGTGAGCTTGCAAGCTCTGGCTTAAGAAGGGTTGCATAGGGGACGTGGCAGGTGCTGATTGGCAGGGTGACTCAGGAACAGCGAGCGGACACTGTGTCCACTGGGGATTGGTGGAGGAAACCTTTGAATTTGGCGCTCTTGGCTTGGAGCCCTTCGGAGAGGAGGGGGAGGGGTAAGAGAGTAGTGATGTACTCCTGAGATGGAAACTTTACTTGCGCGGGGACTCTCCCACACACCCAACAGTTCTGCTAAGGCGCTTGCCGAGTCTTGCGTGGACTGGAACTACGGGCTTTGAGTCCTGCTCCAACGCCCGGCATCCTACTGAAATGCTGAGGCCTGGAGCTCTGAATGGGGTCACAGGACTGGTGATTTCTCTGAAGAGCAGCTGGATGGGGGTCCTCTAACACTCTTGGAGATGTAGTATTCTAACTAGGCAAGATCTGTGGGTCTGGCTGAGCAGGCACAGGGCGGCTCACTCCCTTCCTGCCACCATAATGGATCCTCTCCCCTTTGCCTATTTATTGATTGTACTACCCTCTTCTTGACTTTGAGACAGCACCTTGCTAAGTTGCTGAAGCTGGACTTGAACTTGTGATTCTCCTGCCTCAGTCTTCCCAGTAGCTGGGATTCCAGGCCTGCACCACCACATCTGACAATAATTGCACACTTTATATATGTAAGTTTTGTGTTATGTGAATTATAGCTTGATAAATTTTTAAAAATATTTATTTTTTAGTTATAGTTGGACACAATACCTTTATTTCACTTATTTATTTTTATGTGGTGCTGTGGATCTAACCCAGGGTCTCGCACATGCAAGGCGAGCGCTTTACAGCTGAGCCACAACCCCAGCCCATAGCTTGATAAATTTGCTATAAAAATTACATAGTGCTTGCTATCTTTTACAGTCTAGTGTTGCCATTTAAAGTTTTCTCCTCTACATTTTCCTAGCCTTTCCCTTGGGAATTTTTCAAAGAAATGGTATGATTATTGCTTAAGTGCAACATTTTGAAACCAGGCTACTAGACTTCAGATCCTGGATTTACCACTTTCTAGTTTTGTCATCTTGGACACGTTGCTTAGCCTTTGTGTACCCCAGTTTTTTCACTAATAACACGTAGATAATAATAATAGTGGGCTGGGGTTGTGGCTTAGTGGCACAGCGCTTGCCTCACAAGTGTGAGACACTGGGTTCGATCCTCAGTATCACATAAAAATGAACAAATAAAATGATAAAGGTATTGTGACCATCTACAACTAAAAATTTTTTAAAAAATTAGTAGCATCTACCCCATAGGGTTGCTTAGAATATTAAATGACTGACTCCATAGAAAAGTACCTATAGGGGCTATGTCTGTAGCTAAATGATAGAACACTTACCTAGCCTGCAAAAGCCCTGGGTTGAATCCCTGGTACTGAGAGGGAGGGATGGAGAGAGAAAGAGAAAGAGAAAGAGAAAGAGAGAGAGGGAGAGAGGGAGAGAGAGAGAGAGAGAGAGAGAGAGAGAGAGAGAGAGAGAGAGAAAGATAAAAGCAGAAAAGCAAAGTACACCTACAGCAGTAATAAGCATAGCATTGACAATTATTATTTGTTAGCCAAATATTAGACCTGGAAGGGCTTCTAAACTTATAATTTTTCCTCCTATATTCCATTTCTTTGGTTTAGTGTGTGTGTGTGTGTGTGTGAGTGTGTGTGTGTGTGTGTGTGTTTTACTGGGAATGAAATGAAATGCATGCCAGGTATGCCCCAGCCCTGGTTCTTCCTACCATTCTCTGTGTCTATTTTTTTTTTTAAATCCTTCTTGAGCAATTTTCTAGCTTTATCTTTCAACCTTTTTATTCCAGCTATCATGCAAACAATTTTTTAAAAAACATTGGTACTGAGGATTGAATCCAAGGGTGTTCTACCACTGAGCTACATTCCCAGACACCTTTATAAAATTTTTATTTATTTTTATTTTGGGGGGATAGGGTCTTGATAAGTTTCCCAGGTGAGCCTTGAATATGGGATCCTCTTGCCTCAGCCTCCCAGTTCATTGTGTTTACAGGCATACACCACCACACCTGGCATCCTGTGTATAATTTTTGGGGGGTGGTCCCAGGGATTGAACTCAGGGGCACTTGACCACTGAGCCACATCCCCAGCCCTATTTTGTATTTTATTTAGAGACAGGGTCTCAGTTGCTTAGCACCTTGCTAAATTGCTGAGGCTGGCTTTGAACTCGCAATCCTCCTGCCTCAGCCTCCCAAGCTGCTGGAATTACAAGCATGTGTCATCGCTCCTGGCTCCCATTTTTATTTAGGTAATATTTTCTTTTACTAAAAACTCATGAGTATTCTTTAGATACAAGTCTGATATCAGATATATTTGTAAATATTTTCAACCATTCTATGGGTTTTCTATCTCTTTCTTGATAGCATCCTTAGAAATACAAAAGTGTTTAATATTGATAAAATCCCATTTGTGTATTCATTATTTGGTCTCTTGTGTTTTAGGTGTCATATCTAAGAAATCATTGTCTAATCTAAGATCAAGAAGATTTATATGAATGTTTTATTCTCTAAGGACTTTTTAAATTCTAGACTTTAGCTCTTGCATTTGGGTCATTCATCCATAGGGGAGTTTCTGTGTATGGTGTGACTTAAGGGTTCAGCTTCATTATTTTGTTTGTGTTTGTCCTAATGTCCCAGCAGTATTGGTTGAAAAGAATACTCTCTCCCCGTTGAAGAAAGAATCTTTGCACCTTTGTAAAAATCTATTGAGTATAAATATATATACGTGTGTACACACACACACACACATATACATACATATATATGTCTGTGTGTGTGTCTGTGTATGTGTGTGTGTGTGTGTGTGTGTGTGTGTATATATATATATATATATATATATATATATATATATATAATATTTTTCATCTTAAAATTTTATGGCAATCCAGACTGGGGATGTGGCTCAGCGGTAGAGTGCTTTTCTAGCACATGTGAGGCCCTAGTTTTGATCCCCAGAACCACCCCCCCCCCCCAAAAAAAAAATAAAAAAATAAAACACAAGCAAAAACAAAACAACAAAATTTTTTTGGCAATCCAAACATGCTCATGTTAATCTAAACATGGTCATGTTCAATATTAGAGTGAAATATTCAAGTTTTCAAAAATTTTTCCTAAGAATCCTCCCTCTGGAAGTTATTAGAGGTTTTGCTCTACTAAAATGGGGGAATAAACCAAGAAAATAGAAGACACAGTGTAAAGAAACGAAGGTGCAGGTTGTGCAGATCAAGTATACTTGACTCCACTCTCCTCTCAGTGTAAATTTTATATGAAATAAAGTCACCAAGCGACAGTTAAAAAAAAAAAAAAGAAAGAAAGAAAGGCTCTAGCTCCAGGGGATGAAGAGAAGTGGCAGGAGGACAGTCCCTTTGCAAGCCTGAGTCCAATTAGTTATAGCAGGAGAACAGAGAACTGTGAGAGAGCCATCTTCAGAGGGAGTATGGAACCATTCATTAGTAGATAGATCAGAGTGAAAAAATTATTAATAGGTATTTTATAGAATTGTTAGGACACCTGGGAATAAATAGCATTAGAAATATAGAAATCTCAAAAATGAAATACAGAAGCAATTGTTAAGTTCAGAAAAATCAAAAGACTAACAATTATATGCTAAGACTAGCAATAATATCCTACTTTTTTAAAAAAATACCTGTATTGGTTTATTTATTTATTTTTATGTGGTGCTGAGGCTGGAACCCTGTGCCTCACATGTGCGAGGCAAGTGCTATACCACTGAATCACAAGCCCCAAGCAGTCAGCAATATTTACATAGTCATAATCCTGTAGACCTAGATACTTATTTAACCAAGAATTGTTATAGAAGAATTGAGGAAAATAAAAGATCTGGGGATGTGGGGTGGGGGACCAAAATAGAAGAAAGTGAAATTCTCAACTATTGTAAAAAAAAAAAGTCAATAGATGGTATCTCATACTGTTAAATAAGTAGCTCTTTAGGCATGGTATTTAGATGTAGAAATCAAAAGAAATAGCTAAAGTCACATAAAATGACTGCTTCTTCTTTTTGAGAGAGAGAGAGGGAGATTTTTTAATATTTATTTTTCAGTTTTCGGTGGATGCAACATCTTTATTTTATGTGGTGCTGAGAATCGAACCCAGCGCCCTGCACATGCCAGGCGAGCGCGTTACCGCTCGAGCCACATCCCCAGCCCAGAAAATGATTACTTCTCAGAAAAGTAATGCAGGGGCTGTGACTCGGGGAACTGCTGTCATTTGCTGTAAGTCATGCTTTGGTATTATTTTATGTTTAATTTTCTCTCTCTCTGTCTCTCTCTCTGTGTGTGTGTGTGTGTGTGTGTGTGTGTTGTGTGAGATACTGTGGGAAGAAAATGTTTTTTCTTTGATTCCAAGTGAAGAGGAATCACAAAGAGACCACCACTTCATATCATGATTCAACTACAAACTTAGACCTCACCTTTGATTATCTGAGCTTAGCCTCTGTGTGGGTGAAGTAGGTGGCAGAGAGGAAAGGGCCTTGAGTCTTCTAGATGCTAACCTCTGATGATGTGAATTAATGTGTGCAGGTGGCTTTCAACTGGACAGCTAATTTCTGCAATATAGGAAATGACTGTAATTTCTGTTTCTGCATCTGGCCTCAAAAGAAAAAGTGGCCCCAATTGCCTATTGAATTTATGGAGATGAGATCTCAAGTATCTTAGGATAATTGTTGGATGAAGGGACAGGCTTTGCCAGAAAAGCAATTTTTGTACTTCCCCCTCTCATAAGGTACTTTGAAACAATTTTTCTATTTAAAATTTTTAAAGTACCATATTTTTAAAAATCTCTGTTCTCACTGTGACTGGCTTGTCGTTGTTAATGCACTTTAGCTTTAATCCCAGTTTAGTTAGTTTACCACGATAGGATTCCATGTGGCTAGCAGATTCCTTTCTTATTTGTCCTGCTTTTTTTGTGTTTGTCTTTCTACCTAGGTCCCAAGTACATCTCCTGATCATTAGGAAATGCTTCTATGCTTCTTTTTACTGTTACTCATCTATCTCTTTTATCACCTCCCTAAACCATTTGTGTGTGTGTGTGTGTGTATGTGTGCGCGTGTGTGCGTGTGTGCTCATGAGCCTATGTGTGTGCATATGTATGTGTGGTTGTTTTGCTTCACACTCCCACATTTTTCTCTCTATTGTCCATTCATTTAAGAAGTATTCATGGAGCAGCTATAATATGCATTAAAACATGACACTCCCTGATACATGGGCTCTTAACAGTCTAATTGAGGTGACATACAAATGATGAATAGAAATAGTAATTAAGTATAGTTAATGATATAATGACAAAATTATTTCTATACATGATGAATGCTACAGGATTAAAAAAATAAAGATAATATGTTCTTATTGTAAGAAATTTGCAAAGTAAAGAAAGTATAAAAAGAATAAGAAAATCAAACTAGACTATGTAGGTTGGAATCCCTACTCTGTCATTATGAACTCTATAGCCTTGGGCAAGTTGTATCACTTCTTTGAGCTCCACTTTCTTTACCCGTTAAATGAGGATAATAATATTATGTCTACCCCAGAGGGTTAATTGTCTGACCACAGAGCCTAGTAAACACAGGTAGTACTAGTCACAGTTATTACTACTGCCATCAGCTTTTTGGTACATGGTCTTCATTTTTTTTTCCCCTGGGATATATTTCACGCCTCTTTGTTGTGTTTTTATCTATATTTCCATTTTCCTAGTTTATTCTCTATTTGCTAAGCTTGTTAATGTCATTTCCCCTCTCTTTTATAGTTTCTCTAATTTCTCCTTTTCTTTTCTACCTATAATTGTTCCTTCTTCCCATTATTTTGCAAGTAGTTAGATATGCAAGAACTATTTCATGAACTGCTATTAAGTCCCAGGGAAAAAGAAAATAGAAGGTGAAAAAAATTCATTCATTTTCAGAATATTTGCTTATATAGGGAAATGCTTTGGTATAGGAAGTAAGAGAACTGGGCTCTAGTCCCTCAGTCTGTCATTCTCTAGGTAGTGTGATCTCTTCACTTTCTTATTTGTACAAATGGGCATACATGAATACCATATGTCATTAGGCTGCTGATCATGAATGTCAATGAGTTTTATAAACTAGACATGTGGGAGAAATGACAGGACCTGGTTTTAGAGAGAGATTGGTTCCTACTGTCTTCATAGTGGGCAATACAGGCTGTTCTGATTTCTTTTATTTATTTGTTTTTATTTCTTCTTGAAGATTATAATTTTATTTATTCCTCTTGCCTTCACTCACTTTTAGGAATAGTTGAATATCAGGTCAGAATTACCCTTAAACCAAACTGTTTTAATACACTAAAACATTTAAATATTTGATATTTTAAGTATGGTTATCGTAAAAATGAAAATGCTAGCCCAGCATTGTGGTATAGTCCTGTAATCCCAGCAACTGGCAAGGCTCAGGTAGGAGGATACAGTTTGAGGCCAGCTTCAGCAATTTAGGGAGACCCTATCTCAAAATAAATTTTTTAAAAGGGTTGGGGATATAGTCCAGTGGTAAAGTGTCCCTGAGTTCAATCCCCAGTACCCAAAACAAAAAGGGAAAGAGAGAGAGCAAAAAAAAAAGAAAAGAAAAATGTGTCCTCTGTATACAGTAGCTGGAACATTCCCTCATCAGTTTATTCTCCATAGACAATTGGAGTTCACTAACCCTTGGTCTGGACTGTCAAACTGATGTGTTACTTAAATCAGACATTCATTATCTGAGACATTTTAAAAACAAAGTATCAACATCTGGTTAGATTTTACCAGATTTCTTTTTCTTTCTTTTTTTGGAACTGGAGATTGAATCCAGGGAGCTTAACCATTGAGCAACATCCCTAACACCTTTTTAAAAAAAAATATTTGAGACAGGGTCTCACAGAGTTGCTTAAGGCCTTGCTAAGTTGTTGAGACTGGCTTTGAACCTGTGATCCTACTGCCTCAGCCTCCTGAGCCACTGAGATTATTGATATGCACCACTGCTTCTAGCTTCCTATGACATTTTTAAATTAACTTTTTCCTTAGGATTTGAGAAAATCAAAACTCTTTGTTATTTTTGTCATAAAAAAGGACCATATTCATATAATGTCATGAATTTTTTTTTCAACTAAACAGAAATATAAAATGTTAGGGAACTATATAAAACGAAAAAGGCAAAGTTGATAATCATTGAAGCTGGATGATAGGTCATGGGAATTTATTATTTATTCTCTACTTTTGTGTATGTTTGAAACTTGACATAAGGAAAAATACAACACCAAATGAAATAAAGACACGACTGCAGTTTTTTTCTATACACATTTTTCTTACCTAAGAGTTTTGATTTGTTAATTGAGAAATTGGTAAAATCATGTGATTTGTGAACTTTTCCAAGCATTTCAGATATTTTACTGAAAACCCTGTGAAAGGCATGACTAGGAAACTTCATGGTAAAGTGATTTATCCACGGTCACACAACTCCCTAGCACTAGAATTTGCACTAGAAGCTGGGCTTCTTGACTGCCATAGTAAAACTTTTTTTTAAAATTGATGCATTATATTATACAATTATACATAACAGTGGGATTCATTATGCCATTTTGAACGTCTTTTGCCACAAACTACAGATGGACAAAATAGTTCACAGTTAAGTTTAAATAAGCCTCCTATGATTACTGGGATACTTTGTTATGTGATGCCAACATGTTTTATAAATATATAAAAAAATTAAGTTCATGAAGCGTGGTGACAGGTCATAGATGAGAAACTCACATTTATCAAACCAGGCACTGTTTTAGGTGTTTGTATTTGTTTAGTTTTCTTCAAATTCCTGGATTTCAAATTCAGTAGCTACAGGACCTTGAGCAATTTATCTGACATCACTTGGCCTCAGTTTCTTTATCTGTAAAAGGGGTGTTGTAATAACAACTTAACTGGGGTTTTGACAGAGTTAATGATATTATATTAACACCCCCACACACACACACACGCACACACACACACTGCCTTATACGGTTCCTGGAACATACCAGAAATTTTTAAAAGATGATGTTGAGGGGGTATAAGGCAGGAGGAAGATGCCTATGAGAATCAGAAAAGTACACAATCATTAGAGAACTGTAAACTGTCTGGCATGACTGCCTCTAAACTCTCACTCCCTCTGAGCTAGTCTCATTCTACATATATTATAGTCACCTTGTTTTAATAACATAGGCATGATCATGTTAATTCCTCTTTCAAATGTCTTTTTTGGGGTGCTGGGGATTGAACCTAGGGGTGCTTTACCACTGAGCTACATCCCCAACCCTTCTTTTTAATTTTAGATTTTTAAAATTTTGAGGCAGGGTCTCACTAAGTTGCTGAGGCTGCCCTTGAACTTGCAATCCTCCTGCCTGCTGAGTCTCTGGGTTTACATGAATGCGCCACTGTACCTGGCCCCATTCAAAACTCTTAAGTGACTCCCTGTGAACTCTCAAAATTCCAGAATCTTTTTCTTTTAATTTTTTAAAGTTGTAGATGGACACAATGCCTTTATTTTACTTATTGATATGTGGTGCTGAGGATGGCACCCAGGGCCTCATACATGCTAGGCAAGCACTCTACCACTGAGCCACATATCCAGTCCTCAAATTCTAGAATCTTTTTGTCAGCAAAAAGCAAAATATTTCAAAGTTTACTGCAAATGTTGAGCCTTTTCAATTCTCTGTAGAGCATAAGGTTATGTGAAATACATGCTGGTGATAATAATAATTTATTTTCAAATATATCCTCCTTTCTCACATTTTACATCAGAATCAATTTCAAGTGGATAAAAGATGAAAATAATGAAATGAGAATCAAAAATTAAGAATATAGGACTGGGGCTAGGGATCAGTGGTATAGTGTTTGCCTAGAGTATGTGATGCACTGGATTTGATCTTCAGCACCACATATAAATGAAATAATAAAAAATTAAGAATATAAAATATGAACATTGTACCTCTGTATAAAGGACACCGTAGCTTAAAAGCAATAGGAAAAAAATTAAAAGAAACAAAGTATTTGACTATATAAAATGAAAAGTTTCACATGTCAAATATAATAAAAGAAAAAAAAACAAGCTTGGAAAGATATTTGCTGTAAAATAAGAGGAAAAGATAATGTCTTTAATATCTAAAGCGGACTTACAAGATAATGAGAAAATACAAAGGCTCTCAGTGGGAAAATGACATTAACGAACAAGGCACAAAAGAGGAAATCTGAATGGCTAATAAACATATGAATAAATGTTCACCTGCACTAGTAAGCAAAAATGCTAATGGAACAAGAGACCAATTTTCACCTATTAATTAGCAAAGATGAAGAAAGACAATACTCTGTCTTAGCCAGGGTGCCATAAGAATGGCCTTCATAGGCTGATAATGGGTAAACTGGTGCAGGGCTCTTGGAAAGCCATTTGGCAGTATGTTGCAGGAGCTTAAATATACTAGTACCCTATGACCCATAGTATTCCACTGTTGATCAAAAACACTCCCCAGAAAGTAAGCTGATATCCCGACAAAATTTATGCAAAGAGATGCTCATTTATGATAACAAATTGTCAATCATCCTGAATGTCCAACAATGAGATTGTGGGTAAATCAATTTTTGTATAATCTTAAAATAGAATATTATGCAGCTATTAAAAATTGCACCTACGATAACTATTAAATGATTTAGAAAAATCTTAATGTTTAGAAATATAAAGATAATATAGCACCGTGCATATATGTTATCACCTGAGTAGAAAGAAGACAGATACATAGAAACAGAAGGAAGAATTGGTAATGCGATAGGCATCTCAGGGAAGCAAAATTGTACGTGCTTTTTTTAAAAATATATATCATCCATGATTGTTTTTCTGGGTTCTACAAGTGTTTAGAAACAGCTACGTATTTTTTGTTATTTTAAAAAGGGTATTTGGAAAAGACCATGAAAGCCGCTGTGGAGTACAAACATGCCGTTATCGATGTTCACAATTATGATTAGTATGTTCAACGTCCAGCAGGTGGAGCCACATCCCTTAACATTCAGCTTGTGCTACGGGAATTCAAAAACTATGGATACGTTTTCATTTGTTTTGTATTGTTTAAAGGTAATCCCTTCTATCCTCCTAAAGGTTTGGTAAAACATATGTCCTTAAAAAATAGATTATGTTTAAAATTTGTTTTGAGAATTTCATGAAACCCCCTCTGAGATAATTGGAGACACCCTGGAGTGTGGCAAAAAGCAGGACTATGCAATGGATTTGGGAGTCTAGGGAACTTGAGAGATTAGCTGATTGTGTGGGGCCACACAGGGAGTCAGGGCAAAGCCAGGAAAAACAAGCTGAGGGTTCTGTTCACTGTGCTTCATTTGTTGTGTAAATGTAAAGGCAGGGTAGGAAATTGTATTTTGATTCGTAAGGGCACAGCTTAGCATTTCAGCATAATTTCAGAATTAATGTTTTCATTGATCCTCCCACACATTTAGAGTAGTGATTAAAAACATTGGCTTTCATTGGCTTTGGAGTTAATAAGAGCTCCATTCAAAGCCTAATTCTACAACTTCCAGCTGTGTGATTTGGAGCAAGTCACTTCACCTCTCTGTGCTTTACTCATTTGTAAAATAGGAAGAGTAATAAAACCTACTCACAAGAGTTCTTCTGAGGGTCAAATGAGAAAATGCATTTCAAAGTATTTGGCATAGTGCCTGATACATGGTAAACAGAAAGGAAATGTTAGCTCTGATTATCATTCGTTCATTTATTCAACACACATTTTGGTACTATGTACCAGGCATTGGCTTCTGCACGGCGTGCCAGCATGCCAGAGAAAACAGTGCGACCCTCTAGGAGTTTAGGAGAAGAACAGCAGCAGTGTTGTAAGAGCAGCAGTGTGAGAAAGCTTTGAACCAGGATTTCTGGGTCTCTCTGTAGCCTTGATTTATTTTAAAATGTCAGATAAATCACTTAATCTCTCTTTTGCTCTCAGTAAAACAAGCGGTTTGGATGAGATGATCTCTAAAATATCTTCCAGCTCTGAAGCATTCTATGACTGTATTTCAAAGAACATTACTGAATGAGATCAAATCAAAGTTATTATCTTTTAAATATATTCACATTATGCAGTCTCTTCTCAGGAGGTGCAAAATTCTCATAATTAGGTAAAGGTCCAAGGGCAAACAGAGTGATTACAGCAGAGGCTGGATGAGACACCCATCTTTGAGAGGTTGAAGAAGAGAAAAATGAGTCTTCAAAAAAATATATTGAAATAATTCCTTACCAAAAATATAGTATTTATGATTGGTTTAATTGCTAAAGAATATAAATGGTTTGATTTCCATTTCTCAAACTTCACGGGGCATCAAAATTTCTTTCCTATTTTCCCCTTACAACAAAATGGCATTTAATTATTATATTTTGTGTGTGTGCATGTGTGTGTATGAGCATTTCTGTACCTATGAATGTGATTGTTTTTGCTCTTTGTTTTATTTACTTAAATCATTAATTAACAATCTTTTCGTATAAAATACCAGGTAGCAAATGTTCTGGGCTTTGTGGGCCACATACCACCATATCTATGGCATATTCTTCTTATGTTTGTTAGAACCATTTAATGATGTAAAAAAAATTTCTTAGATTCCAGGTTGTATAAAAATAGAGTGAGGGATTTGACCTGTGGGCCAGTTTGTTGACCGCCATCTTAAATCAACAATTTCAGTCTTCTGTTGGCTTCATGGAATCTTTCCATTCCCATCCGACTCCACCTAACTCAGAGCTTGAGTCTTTTTATACCATAGCCTTCTTTATTTGTTCTCATCTAACTGTGCACCCTCACTACTTCCCATGTAGTTGCTTCACTCTAGTTCTAGTGACCCCCTCTCCCATGTACAGTGTAGCTCTAGCAGAAAACATCACCCAGAACCAAAATGGTGGTTGGTGGTCTGATCTAAGAGATTGACTGTCCCATGGACAGGGAATTCTCAACACATCTGTCCCACAAAACAATTTGTCTGGTTTCCTGGGTCCAGCTCCTTGGCCATTGGCAATGTCACTGACATTTCATTATTCACTAAATATCTACTGAGCATCAATTATGTACCATAGTGAGGGAGAAAGATATGGAAGGACTTCTATGTAATAATGCTGGCATTTCTATGTAATGTTATAAGAAGTATAGAATATTATGGCAGCACAGAGGAGGGTGTCTAATCCAGCTGTAGAGGTCAGGGGAGGTGGCTCCCAGAGGAAGTGACACTTAACTCTTGCCTCTAGGTAAGAAAGATATATGGAACCCTATATTAGAGCTGATTAGAGCTGTAGGCACCTTAATCTCCTTAGTAAATGGGTCTTGAGCTCTACTTAAACCTTGCTGACAGTAATCCTGCTCAATCTAGCCTTATCACCTTGGACTGAGCTCCTGGTTTCAGTCTTATTTCCTAGACTCTGGTCCCCAGAAACCTCATCTTATCACCTCTGGCCATGCCCTCATGTCTAGTGACCTCAACATAATCCTCAAGGTCTTCCAGGGAAAGCAGTTTTTGCTAAAGTGATCTGAATTGAGTAAGCAATTACCAGGAACAGTGATGATCAACTTTATCAGTGTTCAATGATCAATTGATATCAGCAATTACTCTTTTCAGATTTTATACATTTGAATTTTTTTTCAGTGGGATGGTTAGTTATGGAGGAGCATCTAGATTTAAATGAATATTTTTTTACACTCGACTTTTAAGTTGGAATTCTGAATCCCCAAGAAAATTGGTCTGAAAAGGTCCTCTTACTCTTCATTAACTGCAAAATGAATAAAAGGATCTCCTCCTTCAGTGCCCCCCCACCTCATGCAGGGGCTTCTTGGGAGGTATGTTCGCCTATTCATATGTTAATTCTGCAGAGCCCTCAATCTTTTCACAGAGGCCCTGTACAATGAGGGGGGAGTCTGCATATTTCAAAAGAGCAGCATATGCTCCTTAAGGTGAACGTGCAATATAACACTGCAGGGGAAATACAGTGCATTATTCTTTGCCCCTTTGCTGAGAGAGTTTACAAGCAACATTTGGAAATGGATGGCATTTTTCTCTATGGAGATTGAACTTAACCATGATTGACAATTAACCATGACTTTTTTTTTCTTTAATAGAGAGGTTCAGGTTTTCTAAACTATGTTCTTTTTATGTAAATAAAAGAAATAAGAGAAAATTTCAATTCCTGGAAAAGCACCAGAAATGCCTTTCCCTGAAGCTGTTTAACTGTTCTTTTGAAAATGAATTCCCCTCTGAAAAAATTCTGAGCTGGCAGGGAAGTGGACAATATATAACTTAATATCTGAAATCTCTCTCTCTTGCTCTTGCTCTTTTTTCTGTTCTTAAGCCTAATGTATCCTATCACAAGAGTGCTTAATGTTTAGGTTATAATTTCAGATATGCAAATGATTCATTAGTCGAGTATTTGATAATCATATTTCAAAAAAACTTCTGATAGACATTAATTGCTTCTTCTAGAATTATGTTCTAGTGCTCAGTAATGACAAACACTGTGTATTAATTTCACATGTATTAGAAATAATGATTAAAGTAAAACCTATTTGATGTAATGACCATTAGTTCAGAGCTGTTTGAACGATGCTGCGTGGCTTAAAATGAATAATAATGGCCCATTTTTCATCAGACAGATGTTCCATCTTATTGTAAAAAGAAGTTACGTCATTGAAATAGAAAATCTAAAATAATTAGAATATACTATATCACTAGGCTTGATTAGCCAAATTGAACAATTAATGTCTGAAAAGCATTAGCATTTGCAGTGCACTCTGAGCTGTTTTTGTCATGTTTTCTATGGGATCAATTTTGAAGAATGTTTAACACAAGAAAAAAAATTTTTAAATTAGGGAAGAAATCTATAATAGCATGGTTCGGGTTTGCAATGTCAAACCATAGTTTTGTTAAAAAAAAAAAAATTAAGCAACTGATAATAGTGGTTGTCCCTTGGGCAGGTTACTGGGTGGCTGAAGGACAGAAAGGGGTGGCTGAAGGACAATTCTAAAACAATTTTAGAATTGTTTTTCACTATTTTATTGTTATCCTTTTATATTACGTACCATAGAATATATTACCTAATTTAAAACACCTCATTATAAACAACAACAGCTTATGACCATATAATGCAGTATTAGAAGCTACGGGCATATGGCTGAGAACCCCCATCCCAATGCAGGGGTTTATTTCTCCATTCTGCCTGTTTCTAGTTATGGGCCTTGGGAAGGTTGCTTTCCTTTTCTAAACTAAGAGAACCTCTCTCCTGGGCTTGGTAGGAGATTAAATAGTTTGTAGAAGGCACCTATTATGTGTAAAGTGCTTGGTGGATATTGTCTAGTACTATTATTTTTTATCATACTAAAAATCTTAACAAACACAATTGTGCTATAACAGCTTTTTCTGTTCTTTTCATGATAGCAATTTTTAAAAGTTAGTTTTTATGTGCACTTGCATTTATTTATTTATTTATTTTAGGGTACCAGGGATTGAACTCAGGGGCACTCAAGCACAGAGCCACATCCCCAGCCCTATTTTGTATTTTATTTAGAGACAAGGTCTCACTGAGTTGCTTAGTGCCTCACTTTTGCTGAGGGTGGCTTTGAACTCACAATCCTCCTGCCCCAGCCTCCTGAGCTACTAGGATTACAGGTGTTGCCCCCCCACCCCCAACCCGCAAATGCATCTGTGCCTGGCTACTTGCTTTTATTTATAGCCTACCGCATTCCATTAAGATGTGAGATAGGGCTGAGGTTATGGCTCAGTGGTAGAGCACTTGCCTGAGATGTGTGAGGCACTGGGTTTAATCCTCAGTACAACATAACAAATATAATAAACAAATAAAATAAAGTTATAAAAAATGATGTGAGATAGGTTCATTCTTCTTTTTTCACTTCTTTCCTTCCTACCATGATCTTTTCCTAGGTACCATCAGGCACTGTGCTAAATGATCAGTGCTGAGTGTGTACAAAACCTTAGAAATTATCTATTCTAATTTTTCTACTGATATAACAGTTGATTTATGTCACCTGCCTTAAAGATGACCCAGCTACAGTTTTAACTTAAGTAACAGAGATCTCACTGTTCTCTGAATGACACCTTTCCTTTGCTGAACAATTCTAAGTAATTAGAAAGTTCTTTTTTTACATTGAGCCAATAATTGGTATTCATATGGCTTCCACAGTTGGGTAGATCTCCATCATCCTCCTAACTCTTCTTCTCTTCCAAAACGTTAATTTCTAATTAGCTTCAATGCTGGAATTAGAACCCAAATCTCTTGACACCTGATCCAGTGCCCTTTAGGGGTTCTTTATTAAATAAAAACCTTTATTAAATAGAGATTTTTGGCTGCTTAGGTCCTATTGATCATCCTGACCTTGTCAAGAAGACTGACTGTGCTGATCAGAACTTCATTTTGAATACAAAGGAAAACATTTCAAGAAAGCTTTCTAGTCAAGACATAGTCAAAGTGCCCACAATCTAGTGGCCACCCTTGCATTGCCTATTATTCCAAGGACAAGAATATGAGGAGAACAATTATCCATGTGATTTTTAGTTACATCAAGTCAAAAAGTACTTTACCCCAGTGATTCTCAACATAACATCGAGACACAAGACAAGGTCCCTTGATGTTCTAGTCTGATTTTCAGACAGTCTAAAAATTTACCACAATTTAATTTGAATTGTTCAGTGTTTCCAATGTCCATTGGGAATAAAATATCTCAACTCTAGTCACTTTGTCACTTAGTCATGTAATTATCAATGCAGAGACAGGTGATCTTAAGAAGGGTTGTTGAAATGCGCAACTTCTAAAATAGGTGCCAGGTTCAGTGTCTGGAAACACTTTGTCAAGGTCAAATGTAAGACATATGAATTGTTCTTTTTTCCAGACTTATTGGTTAATAGGCCAGCTGGGTAGGCTGGGATTTAGGCTGCAAAGGAGGGAGGAGATACCTTTCATTACAGTGGCACTGGGGCAGGTCCTAGGTTAGGCCAGGAGGGGGCAGCAGAGAGCTGGCCTAGCTATGAGACAAGTGAACCCAGGTATGAAGTGGAGTACAATGGAGACCCCAGAACTGCAGAGTATGGGATTGTTTGCCACATGAGTAGAAAAGATGATGAAAGAGTAAGAGGCCTAGTGAGAGGATTGCCAGATCAGGGGGAGACAATCAGAGAAGAGGCACCTTCCTGGGTGTAAATTCAAAAACAACTTAAGTCAGGGCTACTCAGTTTAATAGAGTGCCTGTTGGCCTGACTTTAGAATCAAACAAACCTTACCATGAAACTAGGCTCTGGCTTGGGCTGGTTAACATCTTTGGGCCTCGGTTTCCTTGTGTAAAAAGGGGACTGATGATAGTACTTACCTCCTATGATTGTTTTAAGATGCTTCTGGCATGTACTGAACATTTAAAACCAGTTAATAAGAACAGTAACAACCTGCTGTTAAAAAGACACCAGCTTAATGAAATGAGGTTTTGAGGAGCCACTAGCTAGAACCTTCTGAATAGAAAGGCCAATGGTCTTCCCTGTCCCCCTTAAAAACCTCACATTAGGGCAACAGACCTGTACTCATGACTTGCCTCTATTCCTGGTGTTTTTCAGATCATTTTAAAATCTGAAGATAAATCACCCCCATTATCACCATAAAACATGTAAATGTTTGTATGGTTCCAAATACCTGTGTTCAAACAGTCTCCCAGACTGTCATTTGCACCCAGAATTGGTACAATATCACCTCCATTGAACCTTAGGTCAGATCCATGGCTTGGAAAAGTAGGCTCAGCTTAAAAAATTTTTTTGTAGTTGTAGATGGACAGCATGCCTTTATTTTCTTTAGTTATTTTTAGGTGGTGCTGAGGATCAAACCCAGGGCCTCACACATGCTAGGCAAGCACTCTGCCACTGAGCTACAACCCCAGCCCCCAGGCTCAGCTTTTTGAAGGGAGTGATCAGCCTGTGGTGAGCTTTGTGGGGAACGTGGATGGAAAAAAAATACTTTACCCCTCAGATCAGCTCACAGTGGGGGTGTCCCCCTCCCAGAGTTCATTTAAGAGTGCAGATGTTCCTGAAATGGATGATAAAATCAAAATAATACAGATCCGAGTGAAAGCGCTGGGCATAGTACTGGAAGGGATTAATCAGAGTTGGAGGGAAAAATGAAAGAGGGAAACTGGGATCACTGGAGTGAACCTGGTTCAATGATCAGCATTCCTCAAGGCTGGTCCAAATCCAGAACTCTGTGTACGTATTTAATAACTTTCTTTTCAAAGTTTCTAAGTTAAAAAAAATAAAGGTTGAGAGTGGTTACCCATGCTTGAGTAAGATGTTAAAGGAGAACCTTGATGGAAGAAGAAACATAACAGCCCCTCTAGAAGTACGGTAGCCTTGAGGAAAAGCTCGAAAGAAGACCAGTTGGGGATGTTGAATGAGAAGAAGTTCCCAAGAATGACCTCTTATGGGTCCTGTGTTTGAAGAGCTATTCAGATTATTTTTCCGGGACTGGATTTATAGTTCAGCGGTAGAGCACTTGCTTCATATGTGTGAGGCACTGCATTTGGTTCCCAGCACCACATATAAATAAGCAAATAAAATAAAGGTCCATCAATAACTAAAATATAAAAATAAAAAATATTATTTTCCTACATGCATATCAATACATTTTATATTCCTATTTTGTGTAGATTCTCATATAACATTTTATGATTGTCTACTTCCTACCAGTTCTGACACTGGGTCCTAGGGACAGGAAAATGGAAAAAAAAAAAAAAAAAAGAGCTTCTCCTTTCAAGGATATAAATCAGTTAAATTAAAGAGAAATTCTTTAATATTTATTTTTTAGTTGTAGTTGGACACAATACCTTTAGTTTGTTTATTTATTTTTATGTAGTGCTGAGGATCAAACCCAGGACCTTGCACATCCTAGGTAAGCACTCTACTGCTGACCCACAACCCCAGCCCCAAAGAGAAGTGTTCTGATAGAGACTTGGACAGGATATCATAGCTTCACACAGGAGGAAACAAAGGAAAAGACTTGTTAAAATTCCTGTGAGCTCTTGTCCTAAAATGATTTTTTAAATATTATGTCTTCTTGTCTATATCTAGTAGACCACATTTTATTTCTTGGCACCAGGGATTGAACTCAGGAATGCTTAACCAGTGAGCCACATGCCCATCCCCTTTTTATTTTTGTTTTGAGACAGGGTCTCACTAAATTGTTGAGGCTGGCTTTGAACTTGCGATCCTCCTACCTCAGTTTACAGAGTTGCAGGGATTACAGGCATGCACCACTATGCCCAGCAAACACATTTTACATGTAAAAAAATCTAGGAATTTTAAACTATTTTAAGAAGATATTCTGGCTATCCTATTAAAAGTCTCTGGTAAGGCAAATAATAATTTATTTATTATCATGAATCGAATATAATGTTCTAATTGTTAGTTTGATCCCTATGTCTATTGCCTCTCAGGGGTTTACAGGTAAGTTTAAGGAGGTCAGGATGTAAACAAATAACTCGAATAGACACTATGATTATTTTTAACTCCTTCAAAGAAATGGGGTCCCTGAGCTTCGGCTTTGGAGGCTGGTATGGGCATATGGAGGCACAACTTTTCCATAGAACCTCAGTGTTTAGTATTAGGACACTCATGTTGGTAGTATCCTAGGGAAATGCCAGTTCAAGGCCAGTCATCCAAATGAGGCACCAATCCACATAGGCTAGGAAGAATCTGAATGTAAAGAAATGAGATTAAAACCAGGAATACCAAACAAGAGAAGGAAGTTTTCAACAGCAGGATAGAAGGCAGATCATGGAGCTATTCCCCACACTGTGAGCTGTGGAAAGAAGCTGAGATAGTCATTGAAGGGATACTTTTGATATTGATTGTGGTGAAGTGTCATTAAAAATTGTTTTGAAGCCTAAATATCAACATCCCCTCAGGCCTTACTTCCTTCTCTACTGAGATAGTTGGCATTCTTACATCTACCTGGCTAAAGGCCTCCATATGCACTAGAGAATTCTGAGATGGGAGGCAGGGACCATTCCTTCAATCCATATCTTTTCCAGGAGCTTGAGTTGAAGGATCTAGTCTCACAGACATTTCCAGGAAAGTCTGAGGTGATTGAGGAGTTGGGGGGGGGGGAATCCACGTTGTGTATTAAATTGACCTGAATTCTGGAAACCCAGGCAGTACCAAAGTTATCTCCCCAAAAGGCTTACACACTTTCAGAGCTGCCCTAGCTGGCCTCCCGTAACTACCATACTCTTTGACTATGTGAATTGCTAGGCCAAGTGGCTACAATAAAGAAAACACAAGCCTAAATTCATAAATAAGGTATACACACACACACACATGCACGCACGCACGCACGCACATGCACACGCACACGCACATAGATAGATGTTGATATAGATATTTAGATATATATGAGAGAGAACATTCCACCCTTGACTTTGAGTCTGGCTTTATTTAGCATAATGTTCTCCAGTTGCATCCATTTATCAGCAAATGATATAATTGCACTCTTCTTTATGGCTGAGTAAAACTCCATTGTGAATATATAACACATTTTCTTTATCCATTCATCTGATAACAGGCACCTAGCCCAGTTTCATAACTTGGGTATTTATGAATTTCACTGCTGTAAACATTGGTATGAATGTGTTGCTGCAGTATGCTGATTTTAGTTCTTTTGAATAAATGCCAAGGAATGGGATAGCTGGGTCATATGGTAGTTCTGTTCCATGACTTTTTTTTTTCCTGGTACTAAGGATTGGACTCAGAGGCCCTTTACCATTGAGCCACACCCCAGGCACCCCCACCACTATTTTTTGTTTGTTTGTTTGTTTTTGGTACTGGGGATTGAACTCAGGGGCACTTGGCCACTGAGCCACATCCCCAGACCTATTTTGTATTTTATTTAGAGACAGGTTCTCACCGAGTTGCTTAGCACCTCACTTTTGCTGAGGCTGACTTTGAACTTGCGATCCTCCTGCCTCAGCCTCCCCACCTGCTGGGATTACAAGCTTGTGCCACAGGCTCCCTAGCCATTTTTATTTTTTATTTTGAGGCAGGGTCTAACTAAGTTGCTAAAGGCCTTGCCAAATTGCTGAGGCTGACCTTGACCTTGTGATCCTCCAGCCTCAGGCTTCCTAATCACTGGGATTACAGGTATGTGCCACCATGCCCAGGCTGATTCCTAGACTCTTTTGATGAATATCTAAATTATTTTCCAAAGTGGTTGTACTAATTTGCAGTCCCACCAACAATGTATAAAGTGAACTTTTTTTCACTTTATCACCAGCATTTATTGTTATTTGTATTCTTAATGATTGTTCTTATAACTTGACTGTGATTAAATCTCAGAGTAGTTTTGATTCACATTTTCCTGATTGCTAAGGATGTTGAAACTTTTTTAGTATATGTATGTGTTGACTATTTGTATTTCTTCTTTTGAGAAAAATATGCTTTGTTCTTTTGCCCATTTATCGATTGGGTTATTTGTTGGTTTTTTTTTTTTTCTTTTTGGTGTTATCATTTTTTTGTTCCTTATATAGTCTCGATATTAATCTTCTGTGGGAAGAGTAGCTGGTAAAGATTTTCTCCTATTCTGTAGGCTCTTTCTTCATGCTTTTGTTTTCTTTGCTCTGCAGAATCTCTTTAATTTAATGCCATCTCACTTATTGATTCTTTGTTTAATTTCTTGAGCTTTATGAGTCTTTTGAAGTTGATGCCTGTACCAATATGTTGGAGTGTTGACCTTGGGTTTTCTTCTAGCAGTTGCAATGTTTCTGGTCTGATTCCTAGATCTTTGATCCACTTTGAGTTGATTTTTGTACAGGTTGAGAGATAGAAATTAGTTTCAGTCTTCCACATATGGATGTACAGTTTTCCCAGCACTATTTGTTAGAAAAGTTCTCTTTTCTTCAGTGTATGCTTTGGCAACTTTATCATGGATCAAATGACTATCTGTGAATTTGTCTCTGTGCTTTCTATTCTATTCCATTGGTCTCCATGTCTGTTTTTATGCCAATGACATGTTTTTGTTACTATAACTGTGTAGTATAATTTGAGATGTGGATATCTATCTCATTCCTAAGGATTGGAAATTTTCCGTTATTATTTCACTGAAAAGGTTTTTAATGCCATTAGTTTCTTCAGTCTTTTTTTTCTTCCATACTTTCTTCAATCCCAATGACTCTTAGGTTTGGTTTCTTAATGTTATCCCAGAGTTCTTGTATATTCTTTTCTTTCTTTACTGCTTATTGAGTGTTCAAGCTCATATGCCCTGTCTTTGAGGTCTGAAGTTCTGTTTTCTATATAATCTAAACTGTTGGTGATAATTGCAAGTAAATTTTTAATTGGAGTTATTGTGCATTTTGCTTCCAGGAGTTCTGATTGGTTTCTTTAAAAAAAAATCTCTCTTTACTGAAATGGTCTTTCACCTTATGTATTTGCTCTCCTAATTTGTTACTTAGATCTTGTTTTAACTCATTAACCATTTAATAATCCTTTTTTATAATCTTTCTCTGAATTTTATCCCCTTCAATATTTGTGGGTTCCTTTGTTGGGAGATTTTTAAATTGTGGAGGAAGATTTTTTTTTGTCTGTTTCTTCATATTTTCAGAGGTCTTAGATCTGTGTATGTACTGAGATGGATTCCTTTTCTCATTATGAGGGGTCCTTTGGTGTAGTTGTCTCTTTTGTAATGAGTCCTATACTGTCTGTGTATCTTAGTTATAGCACATAAGCTCAGCATAATCCAAGCATTAATTTCAACCTCCACTGCCTCTTAGTTTGCCACTACAGAACTGATAATTTTATTCATTCTTAGAGAGCTGCTACAACATTATGGATTCCTCTGAACCTCTGTCTTGAAGCCTCTCTCTGTTTTTGCTGTAGGCGCAGATGTCCAAGAGTGGGATCTAATGGCCCCCTTTGTTATTCCTACTTGAGGCCTGGCTGTCAGTTTGGAGTTTCTCTCCCTATCCTATATGTTAAAGTACCGTCAAAGTTTGAGTGGGGTTAGTTTGTGTATGAAGCAATGTATGCTGCCTCTGGCTGGGTTGTGGGTGTAGCTCAGCAGCAGAGTATCTACCCTCTAAACTGGTATTGTCTCAGAAAATTTCCAGCAGATCTCAGAAAAGGAGGAAACAGGCAACAACAACAGGAACAATCAATATACAGCATTAAAATAAATATCCAGTGCCTACTATGATAGCTACAACACTAATTACCACAAAAAGTGGAATGGAAGGGTGAGCAATTAACAACAGCAACAACAATAAATAGCCATAAACTAGATTGAGCCTTAAAGTAAACAGCAGGTGCCAACTATGACATCCACAGTACTAATAACTGCAACAACATGAATAGTAGTGGGCAGAAATTATATATATAAACTTAAATAGTTCTAAAAGATGGTAAAATGATGGTTCACTAAGAGAAGAGAAAATGGGGTAGGAAAGCAAAAGAAAGTTCAGAATATTCAAAATGTGAACAGAGAGAAAGCAGAAGAGTGGTAGCAAGTGATGGCTATAAAAGAAAAAAATACATAAAAGGGGACAAAATAAAAGAGAGAGAGCAAAAGAATTCGGCTATTTGAGAGAGAAGAAAGGAGAGAAAGAATATAAAGACAAAAACAAGCACAAACTAAAACAAACAAAAAGCCCTAACCCTCAAAAGATAAAGCAAAATAACAAATGGATGGAAAAATGATAAAAATGAAAAAAGAAATATGCATATATGTTTAACATGAACCAATCAGCACAAGAATACCAAAAATGAAGAAAAGATTCTTCATGAGAAATCTCCACTGTGGTTGTTGAGACTGTTGACAAGGATGGATATTCACTGTGGGTGCCATACTGCCCTTCTTTCCATTCCTTCTTGGGCTATATACTCCTTAGAGAAAGAAAGGGTTGGGGGTTGTTCATCAAGCCTCCAGCTGGAGTGACCTGCAACCAAAACTGGCTATAATAGCTCTCAGCTTCTCTTTTCACCAGTACAAAAACAGAATGAGAAGTATTGTCAATTGGAGTTTTGACCAGATGGACCAGATTGATGACACTCCCAGGGTAGGGCTGATGCAAAATTCTAGACATGGGAAGTTCTGGTGGGTAGGATTTAGCTCTAATTGGAACTTTAGAACAATGTCAGGTGGTATCTGCTCTGGAGAGATTAGATCAACGTATCCATAGAACCAAGAAGATGCCAATCTCAGCTGGGTGTCTGGATCTCAGGGGCTTGTGAAGAATTCTATTCATAGGGTGAGGTAACCAACCCTCCACAGACCTAGCACATTTCACCACCCATGAATGTGGCCTTGCCAGGTTCAGTCACTGAATGCAATTGTTACCACCTGTTCAGTTTCTGGACCTTCTTCAGCTGGTTCTGTGAGCCACCAGACTAAAAGAGAAAGAGTTGCACTCCCCTCTATATCCCTAACCTCAGGCTCCCTGGGTACAATCCTCTCTATGTTTGTTTCAATTACCCTCTGCTAGGCACACCCTAGGCCACAAGTTAGGTGCATATCAGGACAGTATGACAATATTTGCTATGATCTCCTGGGCTCCCACAGAAGCAAGTTGCAATATAGCCTGTTCAAGTTGGCTCGCTCGGCTGTCCACTTGCCAGTTGAGAAACATTGAATAGTTTTCAAACACCAGCTTGCTATGCATCCTGAGAAGTTCAGACTGAGTTTCTGTTCTATAAGTTTTCCTGTGCCTCATGTGTCCGCTGTGTTTCCTGTCTCTCTGTTTGTGTAACCCTTTCCCTCTGTAGTGAAATGGTGCTACTGCTTGCCAGCAACTTAAATCCAATGTATTCTTTCTTATCCTTGTTCAAAGCACTCAAATTTTGGGGTCTCTATGATTCTCTCTCTAATCCTGAACTTCAATGTATTACTTCTTTTACCCACCTCACTGAGAAGCATTACTCCTGCTGCATGAATCCCAAGCCTTGGAGCAACTGAAAGTGCAGTCATCCTTTAATCAGCAATCTTTAAGTGCCCTCCATTAATTCTTATAAGAAAAATGCGGTAAAATATTCCAATATATGTCCAATGGATACTGCTAAACATACAGCTTCAACACTTTGAATTTTTTTTTGAAACTTGTTTGTTCTCTTCAATCATTCATTTATTCAATATATTCTTCCTGAATGTTCTTGCCTTGCTCTTTGCTGAGTGCTGTGCTAAGCAGTGTGGATACAGCACAGAACAAGACAGACCCTGATGTCCCCATGCTTGTACTCTGACAGTAGTTAACATGAAACATTTTTGGCACCAGTCTGCACCTCTAGAGATTTCTCCAACTTCCACACTCAAACTTTAGAGTTCACTGAACCTAATCACCTATTTCTAAGCATGCATCGGGCTTCCCCTCATCACAATGCTCTTCATTCTGCCAGTAATTTGCTACTGAATTTCTAGTAATCATAATGTCCAAACATTGTTCTAAAGTTCCAATTAGAGCTAAATCCTAGCCACCAGAACTTCCCATGTCTAGAACTTTGCATCAGCCCTACCAAGTAATGAATTATATTGAAGACTCAAAATGAAATCCCAACTCTTTAAGTAGAGGGTTTCTACATCACCTCTGCTGTACATGGTGTCTTCCTCATCTATATTTGTAGAGCACTGGACACTATTCCTGAAAATGACAATTTATGCCCTGCTTTAGAAGTTCTAATTATTATTTTCTTTCTTTTTTATACTTTTATTTTATTTATTTATTGTTTTTATGTGGTGCTGAGGATTGAACCCAGGGCTCACACACGCTAGCCAAACATTCTGCAACTGAGCCACAACCCCAGCCCCTCTTCCTTCCTTCCTTCCTTCCTTCCTTCCTTCCTCCCTTCCTTCCTTCCTTCCTTCCTTCCTTCCTTCCTTCCTTCCTTTCTTTCTTTCTTTTTCTTTCTTTCTTTCCAGTGCTGGAAATTGAACCCAGGGGCTTGCATATATACTAGGCAAAAGCTGTACCACTGAGCCACATCCCCAGCCATGATATTATGATAATAATGTTCTAATTATTATCATATACATATTGCCTAAAACAGAATATTTGAGGGCAGAGTCTACTTCTGACATGTCTTCATGTGCCCTGTACATGTCAGGGTGCTTCAAACGTAGAAAGCATGGAACATTGCTCAGTAGGGGAATGAGCTTCTCTGGAACTGTTTAATTTAACAAGCACTTGGATAACAGTTACTGTGCATCAGGCATTAATAGCTTATGTAGCAGTTACCATGACACTTTAATGTTGGCAATCACCAACACCCTGGATTTTCACAAGAAACCTACCAGGTAGATACCATTAAGAGCCATGATTTTAGATAGGCATTGAGGCTCAGAGAGGCCCAATGTCTTTCCTGTGCCTAAGGTACCCCACCTGGTATGCAATAGAGATGGGATTCAGACATGTGCAACTTGCCTCACACCTGAGCACCTTGCCTTACTTTTGTAACAAGACCTGGGAATGATTGGCCATTTGGGATCTGTAGCTTCAGGACAGCAAAGATGGAATCCAGATCGGATTCTTTATGGCAGACCATGGTGCCATTTTCTTGCTCATGTTCTTCATAGGAGCTATACTTCAAAGGGGTGCTAGGATCAACTAAGTTACTAGAAGTAATGAATTATATTGAGTCTTTCTAAAGCCTTTCTGAAGGACAGAACTTCTCCAGCTCTCTATGTTAGCCTCTCGACCTTTATTTTCATCCTTATCATCTCACCCTATGAGTCTTTTTAGACATTTTTTCCTCATTACCCCCTCAAGAAATTTTGCCAGCAGCACAGATATACCATATGTCTATTCATGTACTACATGTATATCTTGACTTATGTAGAGTGAAATTTTTTTTTTGACATCCAAGAACTGATGTTCTCCCCTCTTTGGGGATTATAGCACACCACAGAGAATGCATGGTTGATTGACAAGCTTTGCATCCTTCTGATATCTAAATGGAGAGCTTAAGCTTATTCTTACCCCTGTTTGACTGTGGGGAACTATAATTTTTCTGGAACAGTTTAATGAGGTAACACCCATTTGAAACACTACCCTAGAGTTAACAATAAATACAATAACATCCCCAGTGGCAATAATCCTGTGGTGGACATTGGTTGGAGAGACTGGATCATCAGATCCCAGTCTCAGGTTCTGGAAGACCAGGTAATCATGAGTAAAATACATTTCAAAGAACTCTCAAAGACTTAGTTTCTTTCTTTGTGAAAGCAGCTAATTAAACTTTAAGTACACACCTTAAGGAGCTTTTGTGGAACCACTATTTGACACTCTGCAAATTATAAAGCACCATGCAGGGTTACAACCATCTAAAGGAAAATGGGCTCAATTATTTTAAAAGCTGTATTGAAAAACCAATTTTACTTCATCTTAACTTATAATAATAAATACCGCAATGTCTGCCTGAGTATTTGGTTCCTTGTATAGTAAAGGCATCTCCTGCCTGGACTAGATTCTCTAACTGCAACCACAGGAATGAACCTTACTTAATTAAAGGTTAACTAGGATCCTCCATTGTCATCTTTTCAAATGTAAATCTTACAGATGGATAACTGTAAGATTTAAAATTAAATGCTTTTCCCTAGCATTTCCCAAACACTCCCAGGCTCTGGAGCCAGCCTGTGGAGGTAAGCAGGTGCAGATCAGAAGGTTTATGCTTCCTTCGCAAGTTCTACAGGTGAGTCCCATTGTCAAGTTTTAGGAAACTGCTTTCATTTGGTCCCCTGGTCTTCCAATCCTTGTTCTTTTTTCTACCAATTCAGTTATTCCTTCATTTATCCCACAAACCTTCTGAAGTTTCTCCCACATAGTAGGACCTGTACATGTACATTAGGATACAATCCCCCTTGCCCTTCCTATTTATGGAGCTACATGTCTAATGGAGAAGACTAACACTGAGCAAGTCATGTCAAAGCAAAGCATGGCACCAGAGGGGAAGTCTTGAATAGAGAGTTGAGGCTAAAGGCTGGTGAAGGCTTGGAAGGAAATGTGAAGGTTTCAGAAGGTATCCTAAAGATGTTCAAAAGGAGGGTGGCATGATCAGCTTTGTGTTTTAGTAAAAGTTGACATTCACTGAGTGTTTATGATGTGTCAGGCAACACTTCATATGCAATGTAAACTCATTTAATCTTCACCATAACCCTATGAAGTAGATACTACTATTTTCCCTTTCTTGTAGATGAAGAAAATGAGACACATGAGGGAGTTAACTAACTTGCACAAAATCACACAACCAAGCTTGTAACCAAATCCTGAGCTTGTAAGCAAACCAGTGTTCGTGTGCTTAACCACTATCCAGCCTCCCTTATGGATCCCCCTACACTGTGAAACTGGATGCTACTTGGTGCAGAATGGATTGGAGGAAAAAGAATGGGTATGGGGAGAACCTGGGAAAGCTGTGGCAGCTGTCCAGGTGAGAGGTGCTAATAATAATAGAGAAATGTGTAGACTTGAGAAATGTTTAGAAGCAGAACTAGCCGCTTTCAAGTTTGGCTGCCCACTGAATCACTTGGAGAGCTTTAAAATCTACAGATCCCTGGGTTGCCCCACTCCTTAAAGTTCATATTTTATTAGACTAGGCACTGGAATTTTTTAAAGCTCCTCAGGTATTCCAGTGTACAGGCAAAGTTGAGAACCACTAGTCTAAACCAGTACTTCTAAGACTCTAATGTGAATAAATATAACTTTACAATCTTGCTAAAATGAGGATTCCAATACAGTTGGTGGTAGGATGTGGCACTTAACTGAGATTTTGCATTTCTAAAAAGCTCCTGAGTTATGCAGTTGTTGCTAGTCCATGGACCACACATTGAGTAGATTTCTTATGTTATATACCAGTTATGTGTATGTTGGAGTTATTAGTATCATCAGTCCTGGGGGTGACTGGGCATACTCAATACTTGGACTGGTCACCTTCCAGAAACAATCGTTTTCAGGGCTCCTTGCAGCTGGTTAGAAATGACTAGTTTCTGATGGGTGTAATCTTGAGAAAAACAAAGTGTTGGTAATACTGGTTTTGGCCATAGCAATATGACAATAGATTGAACATTAAAAAGCTATCTCCAGCTTCTAGATTGGCTACTTGGTGATATTAACTTAAATAGAGAATAATGAACAGCAGTCTAGGTGTGTGTGTGTGTGTGTGTGTGTGTGTGTGTGTGTGTGTGTGATGAGTTCACTTTTGAATATACTGAATTAGAGATACCTGTAAGACATCCAAGTGGAAATATCCATTAGAAGATTGTGTGGGAGAAAATATTTGGGGAGAAGGAGAAAAAGCCAATACAAAGATAAAATAAGAAACATTCCGATAAAAATGAGAAATTCCAGAATTATGTGTTGCTCTGGGAGACAAGAAAATTCTGAGGAAGATGTGGTCAGTATGTTGAATATTACAAAAAAGTTAGGTAGTTAGCTTTAGCAACAAGGAGATCAT
Organism: Marmota flaviventris; assembly: GCF_047511675.1. NCBI lineage: Eukaryota > Metazoa > Chordata > Mammalia > Rodentia > Sciuridae > Marmota > Marmota flaviventris. The sequence continues at coordinate 121,741,279 of NC_092518.1, forward strand.
TGGCCACAGTGGTTTCGTGTGGCCGGGGTGAGGAGGCAGAAACAAGTTTCTGGTGGATGGAGATTGATGCGTGTGAATAAGAAAGTGTGGGGAATGTTTTAAAAAGATGTTTGGTTGTGAAGGTCAAGATACAGGGCAGTAGTCTGGCAGAGAGACAAGGGACCAAAGAGTTATATTTTAAAGATAAGTGCACATTTTAAATACTGATGGGAAGAAGTTGATAGAGGGAAAGAGATATTAGATAGAGCAAGAAAGTAAAGCAATCAATCAGGCAAGATTCTAAAATGGGCAAGAGGGAAGATAGATCATAGCAGGAAGATGACAACTTATCCTAACATGAAAAAAGGATGCAGGTAAGATTATAAATGTGGTGCAGGATATTTGAAGACAGTTGTGTTTGATGGCTTCTATTTTCCCTGAGAAGAGATCTAAGTCATCATCTGTGAGTGGGGATGGAGGTGTGGTGTAGTAGGGTCAGAGGATTCAGGAAAGTAGAAAAGGTTTAAGATGGTTATTGTATCTTTGCTCTCAGGGTCATGCCAGCTGGTTTGGAATCTAAGAGTCAGTGCTCCCTTTTATTTTGTGCAGAGGGAAGAGAAGGTAGCAGTGAGGCTCCCTGGTCATGAAGAATATTGACAGGAGAGTAATTCTAGTAAGGAGCCATGTTACATAATATGGAAGGAAAGAAAAATAAAAAAAAATAGGAGAAGGTGGAGGTGTGAGGCAGTGAGGGGAAACTGACTGAGTCAACTAAAAGGCGAGAAGTTGTAACCAGAGTTGTGATCTTAGAGGTGAAACAAGTTTTGGGCCATGAAAAGTTCCCAGGTGAAATAGGAGATGTGTGTGGCTGAGGTAAGGTCAAGGAGTTTCAAGACCAAGGTATTGGATGGGTTTTACACATAGCTTTTCATTTTGTTCAGAATGTATGGTAAGACTTGAAAAGAGAGGGGGAAAAGAATCGGCCTACTGCCAAAGTTTTCAGGCCTCCTTTGGTCAATACAGTGGTAAATCCAAGAGGCCAAAAGATTACAGTGCCAGGGAAGGTTAAAGAGCAGTTGAACTTGGTAGACAGCAAGATTTTTTTGTTTTGTTTGTGGTACTGGGAATCAAACACAAGGCCTGTGTGTGCTAGGCAAGCACTCTACCACTAAGCTATACCCCAAGTCCTTTTAACAATTTCATTTTGAAGGGCTAGATATGTAGCTCAGTGGTAAAGTGCTTGCCTGCTATGTCCAAGGTCCTGGGTTTGATTCCCAGTACTGGAATTTTTTTTTGAGACCATGTTGCTAAATTGCCCAGACATTCCTCAAACTGTTGATTCTCCTGTCTCAGCCTCCTGAGTAATTTTCCAAGGTATTACACTTTGACAAGACTGGGTTCATGAGATCTCCATATAATCACTTAGATCTGCATGTGAATCTAAAGTGATGTTAAGAAAGATTTTGAGAAAAGTATAAACAATGACAGATAAAGTGTCACTAACTGGAAAACCAAATCTGAAAAAGGATTTAAAAGAAATGAGAGAGAAGCTGTGATTTGTCACCCATTCTGTGCAGAGTGCATTTCTAACAATGGCAGTGGGCCATTGTGACATTGAGTGCAGGTGGAATGTGGAGGTAGCAGGGCCTGTTTAGTGCAGCACAAACCCCACCATTGTAGGCCACTCCCTTCTAGTGCAGCTGGGATCCACTAGCAGGTTCCTTCAGGGGCCAGGACCATGGCTAATCCTAACAGTAGCTGCCATGCTCTGAACGCGCACTAGGGGCCAGGCCCTGTGCTAAGAGCTTTCTGTGAATCATGGGCTTCCTCCTGGCCACAGCCCACTTGCCCTTTGCAGACCAGGCTTTGTGGTTTTCAGAGGCCTCAACCCCAGCCAGTCGGGTGTTTGGTATGTGCACTGGATGCCTGGTGGATGCTGTCTTCCTAGAGCTGAGAGGAGCTGGAGAGTGGGCTCTGGTCAGCCCCTTCCCCAACCTCCTCATGCCTGTGCCCCAGGACTGCTGGCCAATGAGGAATGGTCAGGAGTGATCATGTAGGGGTCCTGGGCTCCCTTCACCCCCACATCCTGTGGTCAGACAGCAGGGCTCTGGGGAAGGGTTCTTGGGCAACCATAGCTGACACCTCTGAAGCATTTTGGGTGCCAGACACTGCTCAGAGTGTCACCCTCATCCTCTCATGCCATCCTCCATAGCATCCTATGAGGTTGGTGGGATTTCCATCTCCCTGTTCTCGGTAAGGAGATGGAGCCTGACACAGGTGAAGTTGCCGGGGGACACCAAGCTGGTTAGTGGTGAGCAGTGTTTTGCACCCAGGCCTGGCTGACCCCAGAGCCCATGATCAGGTTCATGCCTGAGGTCTAGATAGGCGCTCAATAAATGTGTGTTGGATGACAGAATGGCTACTTCCTGAAGCCCACCCTCTAGAAGGTAGTACTAGTAGGTATTGGATGCATGTCTTAATGTGAGGGAGCAAATCTATGATGGCTGTGATCCCAGCTTCTTGTTAAAGGCTCCTGTTCATCTAGACAGTAGTATCAAGGAAAGATCTGTTTATGTTTGTTGAGTACCTGCTGTGTACCCAGCATTGGGTTACACATCAAGAATGAATGAGAGGGCGACTGGGGTTGTGGCTCAGTGGTAGAGTGCTTGCCTCGCACATGTAAGGCCCTGGGTTCTCGATCCCCAGTCCCACATATAAATAAATAAAATAAAGTTATAAAAAATAAGGCAAGAAAAAGAAATAAAATCATGTAAAGGGAGAAATAAAAAAGTTTATAAAAAAAATAATGAATGAGAAGCTGGGCACAGTGATGCATACCACTAATTCCAGCAACTTGAGAGGTTGAGGCAGGAACAGACCCCATAGCCCACAGTGGGCTCATAGTAGATCTCACAATAAAGTTCAAGGACCTGCCTGAACTCTATATAAGGCCTCAATAAATGTGTGTTGGATGGCAGAACAGCTAGTTGATAAAGCCCATCCTTGGGTAGTGCTGTTAGGTCTTATGATATGTGTCCTGAAATGAGGTTGCAAAGTTGTCAATGAGCTATGGTAATCAGCTTTTCATCAATGTGACAAAAATGCTTGTCATAAACAACTTAGAGGATGAAAAATTTGTTTTGCTATGGTTTCAGAGGTTTCAGTCTGTAGTTGGCTGGCACTGTTGCTCTGGTAGAGGAGTGTGGTAGAAGAAAGCCTCCTATCTTGGGCTGGGATTGTGGCTCAGTGGTAGAGTGCTCACCTAGCACCGGGCGGGACCTGGGTTTGATCCTCAGCACCACATAAAAATAAAGGCATTGTGTTGTGTCCATCTACACCTAAAAAAAATAAGAAAGCCTCCTATCTCATAAAAACCTGGTAATGGGGCATGGTGGTGGTCATCAGGGACAAGATATAGACCCCAAGGACAGGGCTCTAGCAACCTACTTCTTCCAACTATGCCCCACCTGCCGATTTTTCCACCATCTCCCAATAGTCCATTCATCTATTGATAGATTAATCCACTCATCATGTCAGAACATTCATAATCTAATCACTTCCTAAAAGCTCCACATCTGGACATTGCTACATTGAGGAGCAAGACTTTATCACATGTGCTGTTGGGGAACATTCCAGATCCAAATCATATTAGAGGGAGTTTTAGTCAGTTTTTTTTTCTGCTGCAACTAAATGACCTGACCAGTACAACTGTAGATGAGGAAAGGTTTATTTGGGGGTTTATGGTTTCAGAGGCCTTAGTCCATAGAAGCCCAGCTCCACTCCTTAGGGCACAAGGTGAAGCAGAACATCATGGTAGAAGATTGTAGCTGAGGGAAGCAGCTCATAGGGTGATCAGGAAGTAAAGAGAGAGACTCCACTTGCCAGATACAAAATATATACCCCAAAGGCATGCCCCCAATGAACCACTTCCTCCAGTCACACCCTACCAGCCTTCAGTTACCAGTTAGTCAATCCCTATCAAGTGATTAAATCACTGATCTGGTTAAGGTTCTCACAACCCAATAATTTCTTCTCTGAAACTTCTCATCTTGTCTCACACATGAGTTTTGAGGGACATCACATCTAAACCATAACAGGGGATAATAGCTGTGACCACAGTTTGTGCGAAAAGACTCCTTTCCTTCTAGATGAAGAATTGTTCATGTTTGTTGAGCACCTACTGTACTCCCAGCCATGGGCTACACATCGAGGATTAATGAGATGATTTCTTCAGTTTTAGAAAATGCTCACTGTTCCTGGAGAGATCACTGTCAGTTGTGATCTTCATGTTTTTTACCTGATTTTTCCATCTTGTGATCCTCTTCCTCCTGGCCTGCTTGCTTTTGTGTGTTTGTGTGTGTATGTGTGTGTGTGTGTGTACATACACATGCATGAGCACATGTTTTACTGGACATTGAACCCAGGGCACTCCAGTACTGAATTACATCCCCAACCTCTTATTTTATTTTGAGATAGAGTCTCACTAAGTTGCTGAGACTGGCTTTGAATTTGCCATCCTCCTTCCTCAGCCTCCCATGTTGTTGGGATTACAAGCATGTCCACCGTGCCTGGTGCTTCCTTGCTTTTGATGACCACTTGGACTTGTCTGGTAGGCATTTCCATGATGAGTTTCAGTTATGGGTTCCAGACTGCTTTGTAATTAGATTCATTGGCCTGCTTCAGATGGGGGCTTAACCCTTGTTCTGGGATGTATGTGGAGGTGTATGGGAAGTGAGAAGATACTTTGTGTTGAGAAGATAAGCCCTCTTGCTTCTTTAGAACCTTTCTACATACTCCCCTAAATGGTAGTTTGTTAAGTAGGTAGTTCTCAAAGTGTGTGCCTTAGACCAGCACTACTACTTGGGGATTGTTAGAATAGAAATTCTGAGGTCCCACCCCAAAAACGAATCAGTCTCTTGGGGTGAGGCCCAGCCATTTTTGTTTTAATAAGCTCTCTAGATGATTCTAATGTAAATTCAAGTTTGAGAACCATTAATTATATAATGGGTCTGGCATATGCCCAGTGCTTTAAAAATAGTCATTGTTAGTATTATGATTTGGATATGAGGCATTCCCTAAAAAGATCATGTTAGGCAAGGTAGTAATGTTCAGAGGTGAAATTATTAGATTTTGAAAGCTATACCTCACCAGTGGATTAATCCATATGATGGATTGATAATTTAAATGGACTACTGGCTAGGAAATATGGGCAGCTGGGGCATGGCTACAGGAAGTAGGTCACTGGGGGCATGTCCTTGAGTTATATCTTGTCCCTGGATCCTTCCCCCAACCCTTGTCCCCCCACTCCATCTCTCTCTCCACTTCCTGGCTACCATGAGCCAAGACACTTTCTTCCACCATCCCTTTCTGCTATGATGTTCTGCCTTACTTCATACACAAAACAATGGAGCCTGCTGACCATGGATTGAGACCTCTCAAATTATTAACCCAAAATAAACTTCCTCCTCTACATTGTTCTTGTTAGGTATTTTGGTCACAATGATGAAAAACTGAGTAACAGTTACTTAAAAGGATTCTGATACTTTATAGAGATGACTGGTCAAGAGCCTGTGGTTCCTGAAGTAGGTGACATAGATCAGGTACCTATACTGGTTTGCCCAGGATCTTCTTGGATTTAGCACCAAAAGTCTCACATCCTGGCAACTCAATCTGAGATATTTGGTCACTTTATTGGTAAAAGACAGAGTAGTACAAGGCTATGTTTTTCCCATTGTTGCCAGGGTGCCATTATTTGCCCTAAATTTATTAGATGGGGAAACTTTACTGAAGGGTGGTCATGCAGTCATAAAGGAAGTGGTCATGCCAGAATTCAAATCCAGGTCTGTTTCACTCCAGAGCCAATGCCCTTAATAAATTCCTAGACACAGAATTGGAATGTCAAAGAGTATGTACATGAAAAATTTCTAACACTGTCACTAAATTCTTGTCCAAGAGGCACAACATACTACCTCTTATTCAACAGGTACAACTACACATGTTTTATGAGTTATCATATATATTAACACAGGATATATTTATATATAATATATATAGATACATATATAATAATAGTGTATACAAATATGTGTTTTCTTCATATATCCACCTTATGAGCCTATTTAATTTTTGGAAATCTGATATACAGGTCTCATTTTATTTTCTGGTACACATCTTTTGATCTTGTCTAGTATGCTGAGTTGGACAACAGAGCTGAGTGTAATTTGAGACAGGAAATTGAATAGGGCATGACTCTCTGGGCTTAGTATGAAATTCAGTGAAGTAAAATCCTGATGTCCTACAGAGGCTCCTGGGGGCACCATGGAAGATAAATATGTAAATATCTTGTGAGGATGAGCATTGGCACTTTGTGTAGAAGATTGATGGACATTTTTCTTTTCTTTTCTTTTCTTTTTTTCTTTTTTTTTTTTTTGTACTGAGGATTGAACCCAGGGGCACTCAACCACTGAACCACAACCCCAGCCCTTTTTTATTTTTTTTTTATTTTGAGACGTATTTCACTAAGTTGCCTACAGTTTCACTAAGTTGTTGAGGCTGGCTTTGAACTTGTGATCCTCCTGCCTCAGCCTCCTGAGCTGCTGGGATTACAGGTGTGCACCATGGCACCTGAGTTTGCTGGATCTTTTTAAGCTTCCAATGATCTCTTCCTTTTCCTAGTTGCTGTTGCACTCTTGAGGCTGGGCTGTTAAGCCCTTTACATTAAGTGAGGAAAAACATGCAAGGAGTTTAGGATACATTCTCTATCCCTCCAGGCAATTTGTCTCTATCCTTTTACCTCCTCAAAGAGGTAGTAGAGTGGTGGGTCATTTAAACTGTCATATGAATAGAAGAGGATACAGGAATGCAAAAGTAAGAGGTTGGGAGAAATACATAAATTTACAAATGTAGAGGACCATGTCAACAAGTAAGAATGGGCTGTCTTCATGGATGGATTCCACAAAAAGTTTGTGACTGAGGTGTCAAGAATACAGAAGTGGAAGGAAAAAATATAAAAGGAAACTAAAGGTCTAAAATATATATAGCTTAGACTCTGAAGGGAGAAAGGAAGTCTCAAGAAAGGTCCAGAAACTGAAGGAAGCACCATCACAGATGGCTGAATTGTAGAAGAAAAGAAAACTTCCATATGCCATCCTCCAGGGAGGTAATCTGCATGGGTTGTTGATTCCCTGTGCCTCTAATGTGGTAGCTTTTTGATGTGATTGTCCACTTGGAAGATTTTTTCCAAGTGACTTTTAAGTTCATAGCAGGTAAGCACTCTGGGCAACTAGCAACTGGCAAAGTGCAAACCCCTACAATCTTTCCTTTTTAGAAAATGTCCAGCTTTATCATGCTGCAATTTACATAAGATTCACCAACTTAAAATGTATAGCTGGGTGAATTTCAGTAATTTTTATACAGTTGTGCAACCACTACCCCAGTTAAATTATGCTACTGTCCCATAGCTCTAAAAAGTTTCCTTGTGCCCATTTATGCTCTTCCAAGAACCTAGCTTCAACCATCCACTGATTTGCTGTCACTATAGTGGAGCAGAATAGGAATAAAGTGTTATACATAATTTAGGTTCCAGTTTCTTTGGGGGAACAGAAAAAAAAGATACTCATTGCTGTGTTAACTTTTCTAAGGTAACAGAAGACAGATTTAGAAAAATTATTATAGTGTTAACTTTTCTAAAATGATGGTACATTTTCAAATCTACCACTGTAAATGGATAAAATCCAGTGAGTACTTTCAAAAATATTTTATAAGTTGTTGATGGACCTTTATTTATTTATATTTATATGTGGTGCTGAGACTCAAACCCAGTGCCTCACACATGCCAAACAAGTGCTCTACCACTGAGTCACAACCCCAGTCCAATTTTTAATAATGCTTTTACTTGTCAGTAGACTTTATTTATTTATATGTGGTGCTGAGAATCCAACCCAGTGCCTCACACATGATGGGCAGGCGCCTTAACACTGAGCCACAACCCCAGTCCTGAAAGAATATATTTTTAAATGTTAATGATTGACTTTGGCAAGGAAGACATGGAGTCTGGAGTTCAAGGAAATTTACTTTCCGCTGTATACCATTTTGTATTGTTTGAATCTTGTGACCCTGTGCACCTATAATATTTTTAAATGATAAATGCCTTCTTTTGAGCATCTATTACCTAGAATAGAGTCCTACATTTATACTTTGTGCACAGTTTGAATTTGAGGATGGAAATTAATCAGTTTCCTATCTTAGACATAATAATGTTGCTGACCTTCCACCAGTCTTCTGATTCTGAATTAGAGGAAGGATAGTTTGGGCAACAGAAAGAAGCAGGAGAGCAAGAAAGAGTATAAACTTAGGAATAGCATCCTGAGGGGACTTAGAGTTTAAGGATACCACAAGTGGAACCAATGAGTTTAGGGACTTCAGACCAATACACAACATGCTAAATAAACTATTTATCTTTACCTATCTATGAAGATCTCCAAGAATTTGGGGTATAATTTAGCTCAGTGGATGTCAAACACAGTCTCATCAGAATCACACAATGCTTTCAAATGTCTTCTGTTTTTATAAAATGATCATAATTCCATACAGCTTTTAAGAAATTGAATAGTATGGAAGCAAGACAAAAGTTTTCCCATTTATTTGCTAGTTTCCAGTCCAGAGGTAACTGCTTTCAACTATTTTTAGTTTGTTTTTTCTGGTAATATCATTATTCTAATATGCTCATTCCTCTATGTCTTGCTTTAGCAACATTAGACAGTATTTATTGATTCTTTATTAAGAAAGATGAAGGTTTTAACATAATTATGCTACTTCTTTTTCTGACTTCTGACTTTCCTGAGATTTTGTTATACTATTAAATTTTTCAGGACTTTTAAATGGTTGCCTTTATAACTTTAAATAATATACTTATTTCTGAATTCCTTAATTTCAGACAATATTTATTGGTGCTCATTTCAGAATATTTACCTCCACTCTCCTTCTCTTCATTGTTTTTAAATTCTGTCAGCTATAACATTATTTGTACATTGTTAATCTTATAACAACTACTGCCTGGGTTCAAATCCCAGCTCCACCACTTGCTACCAGTGTAATCTTGGTTAAATTGCTGAATATCTCTATGCCTTCAGTTTTCTCAATTGTCATAATAACAATAATATCTACTTCATAGGGTTTCCATAAAATGAAATTTTATTTATGTTGAAATAAACATTTCAAAGCACTTAAAATATTATTTGGCATATTGTAAACATATTTATTTATTGTACGTAGAATTGAATCCAGGTCCTTGAGTATGCTAGGGAGGTACTCTACTACTAAGCTACATCGCTAGCCCTTTGCATTTCATTTGGAGACAGGGTCTTGCTAATTTGGTCAAGCTGGCTTAAATCTGTAGTCCTCCTGCCTCAGCCTGCCAAATAGCTGGGATTACCAACATGGGTCACTGTGCTCAGCTTTGAGCACTTTTAAGTGTAAAATTAAAAAAAAATTACAATTAAAAATAAAATCAATAGTCTTCAGTTTTAATGAAATCTTCAGTGTTTTATCTATAGCCTGATTACAAAAATCAAACCAAATGACAAAAGACATGAAGAGACATTTCACCAAAGAGGATACACGAATGGCAAATAGACACATGAAAGTATGTTCAAAATAATTAATTCTTAGAGAAACATACATTAAAACAACCATGAGATATCAAAATGCATCTAATAGAAGGGATAAATTAATAACAAGTGTTGATGAAGATGTGGTAAAACTGGATCACTCATATTGCTTATGGAAGTGAAAAACAGTACTCTGGGAAAACATTTGGTAGCTTCTTTTTTCTTTAAAAAAAACTAAACATGCAAATACTATACAGTTCAGCAATTGCACTCCTGAGTACTTATCCCAAAGAGGTGAAGACTTAAACCTACACAAAAACCTGTAATCTAATATTCAAAGCAGCTTTATTTATAATAGCTTTATTCATAAACTGGAAATAACCCAGATTTCCTTCAATAGGTGAGTGGTTAAACAATCTGTAGTACATCCATGTCATGGAATACTACTCAGCAATAAAAAGAACAAATTATTGATATCAGCAATAACCTGGATCAATCTCCAGAGAATATGTTGAATAGAAAAAGCCAATCCAAAAGGTTACATGCTGTCTGATTGTGTTTATATTATTTACATGCATTCTTCAAATTATGAAAATGGAGAATAGTTTAATGGTTGTCATGAGTTAGGGAGGGGATGGAATGGGAGGAAGTGGGTAGAAGAAGGAAACACAGAGATCCTTGTGATGGAATTGTTCCGTATCTTGACTATATCAAAGTCAATATCCTGGCTGTAAAATTGTGTTATAGTTTTGCAATTTGTTTTCATTGGAAGAAACTGGGTAAAGGGTACACCAGATATCTTGAATCTCTCTTTATTATTTCTTATAACTGCATGTGAATCTTCAGTTACCTTAAAATTAAAAATATAATTTAAAAACTTGAACCCATAAACAGCACTTCCAACAATAAATTTTATGTGAATATTATTCACAGCAAGACCAAGTAGTGTGATTGGACAGAGAAAAAAATGTAATCATATGGCACTAAAGAATTGCTGCTGAAAGGATAATATTTATAATATTAAATTCAAATGTTATTATCTTTTCCACAATCCTTTGATAACTCAGAATGATAACACACTTTTATATGCTTCGTGTAAGAACCAGGATCATTATATAGCTTTTTGTTGTCCTTAGATTTCCTAATTGTTCTAATTGCTTTTTAGTTTTTATTGTCAACCAAGAGCACATATAAATAACCTTTGGTTTCTTTTTCTTTCTTGGTGTGGAGTTGGAAATTGAACTCAGGCTTGTATGCTAGGCAAGGGCTTTACCACTGAACTACATTCCAAGTCTAGCTTCTGGATTCTTAATTATAGGGATTGATTATGGAAATTTTGTCTATCTTAGGAATATTCTTGCTGGGTGTGGTGGTGCATGCCTGTAATCCCAGCAAACTCTGGAGACTGAGGCAAGAGGATCACAAGTTCAAAGCTAGACCCAGCAATGTAGAGAGGACTTAAGCAATTATTGAGACCCTGTCTCAAAAAATAAAAAGGGCTGAGGATGTGACTCTGTGGTTAAGCACCCCTGGGTTCAATCCCTAGTACCAAAAAATAAATAAATAAATACATAAATAAAATAAAAAAGAAAGAAAGAATATTCTTTTTTTTTAAAGATAGAGAGAGAGGGAGGGAGAGAGAATTTTTTTAATATTTATTTTTTAGTTATCAACGGACACAACATCTTTGTTTGTATGTGGTGCTGAGGATCGAACCCGGGCCGCATGCATGCCAGGCGAGCGTGCTACCACTTGAGCCACATCCCCAGCCCAAGAAAGAATATTCTTTACCGAGCCCTCTGACTTCCTGTTCTAATTATGATCCATTGTTTTTCTCTTTCTTTCTTGGTTCTAATCAGTCATACAAGACAGCAGAATGCTCTTTGATTCATGTACACAAATGAAACACAATTTTTTACTTCTCTGCTTGTACACAAAGTAGGGTCACACCGTATATGGAATCATACATGTACCTAGGGTAATGATGTCCATCTCATTCCACCATCTTTCCTATCCCCATTCCCTCTCCCTCCCCTCCCTCCCCTTTGACCCATCCAAAGTTCCTCCAGGCATCCCTTGCACCCCCCCCCCCCATTATGGACTAGCATCCACTTATCAGAGAAAACATTCAGCCTTTGGTTTTTTGGGATTGGCTAACTTCACTTAGCATGATATTCTCTAACTCCATCCATTTACCTGCAAATGCCATGATTTTATTCTCTTTTATTGCTGAGTAATATTCTGTTGTGTATATACCATAGTCTCTTTATTCATTTGTCTACTGAAGGACTTCTAGTTTGGTTCCACAGTTTAGCTATTGTGAATTGTGCTGCTATAAACATTGATGTGGCTATGTCACTGTAATATGCTGTTTTTAGGTCCTTTGGGTATAAACCAAGGAATGGGATAGCTGGGTCAAATGCTGGTTCCATTCCAAGTTTTCGAAGGAATCTCCATACTGCTTTCCAGTTTGGCTGTACCAATTTGCAGTCCCACCAGCAATGTGTGAGTGTGTCTTTTCCCCCACATCCTCACCAACACTTATTGTTGCTTGTATTCTTGATAACTGCCATCCTGACTGGAGTGAGATGAAATATTAGAGTAGTTTTGATTTGTGTTTCTCTAATTACTAGAGATTTTGAACATTTTTTTTCATATATTTGTTGATTGATTGTATATCTTCTTCTGAGAAGTGTCTGTTAAGCTCCTTAGCCTATTTATTGATTAGATTGTTTTTTGGTGTTAACTTTTTTGAGTTCTTTACATATCCTGGAGATTAGTGTTCTGTCTGACATGCATGTGGCAAAAATTTGCTCCCATTTAATAAAAGAGGTGAAGAACTTCTACAATAAAAACGATAGAACACTAAAGAAAGAAATTGAAGAAGACCTTGGAAGATGGAAAGATCTCCCATGCTCCTGGATAGGCAGGATTAATATTGTGAAAATGGGCATACTACCCAAAGCACTATACAGATTCAATGTGATTCCAATTAAAATCCCAACGTCATTCCTTATAGATATATAAAAAGCAATCATGAAATTCATCTGGAAAAATAAGAGACCCAGAATAGCTAAAGCAATCCTTAGCAAGAAGAGTAAATCAGGAGGCATCACAATACCAGACCTTAAACTATAGTACAAAGTGATAGTAACAAAAATAGCATGGTATTGGCACCAAAACAGACCGGTAGACCTATGGTACAGAATAGAGGACACAGATACTAACCCACATAATTATAGTTATCTTATATTAGACAAAGGTGCCAAAAATGTGCATTGGAGAAAAGATAGCTTCTTTCACAAATGGTGCTGGGAAAACTGGAAATACATATGCAACAAAATGAAATTAAACCATTATCTCTCACCATGCACAAAACTCCACTCAAAGTGGATCAAAGACCTAGGAATTAAACCAGAGACACTGTGTCTATTAGAAGAAAAAGTAGGCCTTAATCTTCATCATGTCAGCTTAGGACTTGATTTGACTTCCCTAACAAGACTCCTAAAGCACAAGAAATAAAAATCAAGAATAAATAAATTGGATGGGTTCAAACTAAAAAGCTTTTTCTCAGTGAAAGAAACAATCAAGGAGGTGAAGAGAGAGCCTACATTTTGGGATCCATTGTTTTTCTTGGTTAGCTTAGTAGCTGTCATCTTGGGATTTCTTTTATGCATATCTCTCTGATGTTTTAAAATAAAGATTCTCTCACCTCACTGTGAACCTCCTCAATTGGAATTTCTTCAGGAAGGTATGTCTAGGGTATGCATATCTTTGGAAAACCCACCTCGAAGTTATTTTACTGGTTGAGGAACCCATTGGATATGGAGTGTCCCCCCTCAACAGGCTCATGCCAGACAATGATGGAATGTTCAGTGATGAAATGATTAGATTATGAGAGCTTCAACCTCAGCCGTGTATTAATCCATTTAATTAATCAATTTCATGGATTGATCATTTAAATGGACTAACTGGTTGGTAATTGTAGGCAGTAGAGCATGGCTAAAGGAAGTCACTGGGGGCATGCCTTTGGGGTTTATATTTTATCCCTGGCTCCTTGTGTTCTCTCTCTGCTTTCTGGGATGCCACAAACTGAGCAGCTTTCCTCCACCGTGCCCTTCTGCTATAATGTTCCATCATCATCTTCAGGCCCAGAACTATCGAGTGGCCAACCATTGACTGAATCTCTGAAACTATGAGTGCAAAATAAACTTTGCCTCCTCTTAAATTGTTCTTCTCATATCTTATGGTTGCAGAAATGAAAAGCTGACTAACACACCCATCTACCTAATCCATAGAGTTCTGTAACTAATCATACAGCACTAAAGAAGTGCTGCTGGAAGAATAGTGTTTCTAGTGTCAACTCTAATACATAGAGTTTGGTATTATTATTAGTGATAGTAATAATATGTATATTCTGTTTATTGAGGATTTACTATGTTCCAATCATTATTTTAAGTGTGAATGCTGTATCATTTGCTCTTTATAAAAATCCTATCAGATATGTACTATTAATAGATTAATGCATTTTCATTAATGTAATGAAGTAATTGAGACAGGCAACTTTTTAAAGAAGAGAAGATTATTTAGATCATGGTTTTGGAAGCTGAAAGACCAGATGTCCTGGTGCAGGGTCTGGTGAAGGTACCCCCTTGGCCACATTACATCAGGATGTAATGTAAAGGCAAGAGCATGTAGGAGAGGATGAAATCACATAAGAGGAAACCAGAGAGAGGCAATCCCTTCTGGGGGCATGCCTTCAATTAACCTAAGGACCTCCCACTAGACCCCTTAAAGGTCCATACCACCTTAACCCTGCCACATTGAGGACCAGGTCTCCAACATGGATCCCTGAGGGATAAACTACATTCAAATATTGCAATTATCATCCACATTTTAGAGAAAACTGAGTATTAGAGAAGGTCAATCACATCACTTTCAAACTTTTGAGCCAGGATTAGAATCTAGGTTTGTCTGACAATAAAAACTTGGACTTTGACCAACAAATTTTGTTAATTTAAAAATGGATAGACACAGTTGCTCCATAGAAAATATCCAGAAGTCGAAGAGTTTGGTATTGGAACAATACCAAATACAAAAAATGCAGGCAAAAGGATTGTGTACTTTCAATTAATTTTACAACTAAAACCTGACATCTTTTAATCAGATAAATCAATTAGATAAGTTTATTTTTGAGAGATGCCAGAAATATGAATAGACCACTGATCTATTGAAAAGCTTTAAGGACTTATTTTGAACTCTAAATATTTGGGCTTCCATAAAAACAATTTGCAAAATCTATGAAACAATTTGTAAAAGCTATGAATAAATATCTTAAAAGTATTCCCATGGAAGCATCTCACATGAATCAGCTATTCATCGCTGTGATAAAAATTCCAGATAGAATAACTTAGAGGAGGACAAACTTATTTGGGGCTCATGGTTTTAGAGGTTCAGTCTGTGGTCAGCTGACTCCATTGCTGTAGGCCTGAGGTGAGGCAGAATATTATGGCAGAAGGAAAGCTACTCAGTTTATGGTAGACAATCATAGTGTGAGGAACCAGGGACAAAATCTAATCCCAAAAGGCATGCCCCCAGTGACCTCCTTCCTCCAGCCACACCCTACCTACCTACAGTTACATCTCAGCACAGTAGTCCTTTCAAATTATCAATCCATCTAATGGATTAATCCACTAATGAGGTTACAGTTCTCAAAATCTAATCATTTTGCCACTGACAATTTCTGCATTATCTTATAACATGACCTTTTAGGGAACACCTTATATCCAAACCATAACATTCTGCCCTTGGCCCCAAAAAGCTTATATCCATACCACAATACAAAATGTATTTAGTCCATCTCCAAGAGTATTCATAGTTTTAACATTTCCAGCATTGTCCAAAAGTCCAAAGTCTAATCTGAGACTCAAGACAAAAACTCTTGGCTGTGAGCCCCTGTAAAGATCAAAAGCAAGTTACCTATATCCAATATGTAATGGCACAGAGTGAATGTTCCCATTTCAAAAGAGACGAATAGAAGTATAGAGAGAAATGATGTGATCAAAACAAGATTGAAACTCGGATGGACAAAGAAGTCCTGTACCTGTGGGGCACACGGTAGAGAGATGTGATCACTAAAAGGCTTAGGCAGCCCAGCCCTTATGGCCTTGTTGGTTGCAGTCCACTTGGTGTCTCTCTTGGCTTGGCTCTGTCTGTAGCCAGCAGCTTTCCTCCGTAGATTTTCCACATAACTGACATCTCTTAATTTCTGGGGTCTCATTGTAGTTTTTACTTCATTCACACAGTTTCACACATCACCCTCTCAGAGGCTGCCCGCAGGGATTCCAACCCTGCTACACTTTGCCTGGCCTCCTAGACCTTCCTTTGAATTCTTGTGGAAGCCTCCCTGACCCCTAACTTCAGTATCTGCATTCCTGCAGAACCAGCATCATGTGGGTGATGCCAAGGTCTGCTGCCAGCTGGAACAGCAGCTGGCCCCCCCTTGGACAATGGCTGCAGTGGCCTCTGAGTGCCTGGGTGACTCCTAGGAAACCCTGTGCGAGCAATGTGCCCTCACAGTCTCTTAAAAGAGTTTTCACTTTTACACCCTTGAGCCTGCCATGGGTGTGGTCTTGCTCATTCCTGAGATGTCTTCAAGGCATCTTTTCTGTTTTCTCTATGCAAAATACTTACCTCCTCTTCCACACCTCCCTTGACCCCAATTTTATATGAATTTTTTTTGGCCAAACTGCAAGTTTTAAAAATTCTTTAGCTCTGCTTTCTGCTCCTGGTTATCACAGTAAACTTGACTAGAAGCCTCCAGTAATACCCATGCCACTGCTTGAATGCTGTGCTGTCTTAAAATTTCCATCACCACATTAATTAATCCATTAACTTTAAATTCAGTGGCACACAAAGTCTCCTCAGGACATAGACAAAATATAGAGAAGTTCTTTGCCAGGATATAAGATGAATGGCCTCTAGTCCAACTTGCAATAGAGTCTCCATACCGCTCTGAAACCTTATAAGCACAGTCCTTTTTATTTTTTATTTATTTATTTTTTTTGTGTTGAGACAGGGTTTCATTAAGTTGCTTAGGGCCTCACTAAGTTGCTGAGGCTGGCCTTGAACTTAAGATCTTCCTGTTTCAGCATGTGACACCATGCCCAGCTGAAAAGCCTTTACCGTCCACATTCCAATCAGCATTCCAATCTTCTGAGCTCTCAGTCAGCTTTTTGTCACTGTGACCAGAATTTCTGACCAGAACAACTTAGATGAGGAAAAGTTTATTTTGGGCTCATGGTTTCAGAGGTTCTGTCCATGATTAGCCAAATCTATTGCTCTGGGCTTGATGTGAGGCTGAATATTATGGCAGAAGGGCATGGAGGAGCAAAGCTGCTCAGATCATGGCAGCCAGAAAACAGAGAAAGAGAGAAAGTTGCCAGGGAGAAATATATACTCCAAAGGCATGCCCTCAGTGACCTGCTACCTCCAGCCATACCCTAACTGCCTACAGTTACCACTCAGTACATTGTCCTTTCAATTACTAATCCATCAAATGGATTAATCTGCTGATGAGGTTACAGTCCTCATAATCTAATCATTTCACCTCTGAACATTTCTGCAGTGTTTTGCACTTGAAGTTTTGGGGGACACCTTGGATCCAAACCATAATACATCTCCATCAAAGGTTATATCTATAGGTTATCTGTGATTTTCTCCTCTACATTCTCTCTGGTTCCCATTTAAATGTATATTTGAAATTAACTGTACTAATTTCTGAGTATTTGAAATGAAATTCCTCATGCAATCATTCGTATTAAAAATCATAGTAGTCTCTGAATGGCTTGATCACTTCATTTTTTAAATGTTGGAATAATATGTATTTCCCGCTGTTGAACTGGAGTCTTAATTTTTGCAAAAACCAATTCAAAATTATTCACATTTAAATTAATGTTTTTAGATGGGGTAATTTCCAACATATATCAGGTAAAAAATAGTGGATGACACCATTTAGAGGAAAAAGAGAAACCATACATATTTATATTTGGTAAAAGCACATAAAAATCTCTGAAAGGATACATATGAGGGAAAGAATCATGCCCTAGTGATGGGTGCAAAAATAATGTTTGAAATCTAACTTTAAATTGTGAATGATGTGTGCAAAATAACTACACCCACACACAATGAAATAATGAATTTTGTGCTACATTAGACCACTGTATGCTTTCATACTGTATTGATTTTTTTGTGTGTGTGTGTAATTTAAAAACCCAAACCAACTCTGCTAATTAAGCTCTCCCTGGCCAGGAGCTCCCTTGGATCTCTGACAGTTCCTAGTTAAAGCCTAGTTTGTGGTTTTTGACAGCAAACCAAGACCCTCTTGTTTGCTTCAGGAAAACTGGCTGGTTTTAGTCCCTGGCATTATTCTGTGGCATCTTAACAAGTCACCGATTGTCTTGACCATGACTTACACTTGTGCCAGATTTTTCTTAGCCGCTTTGTTTTGGAGACAGGTAGTAATACTAGCGATAAAATTATTATTAATTTGGCTTTAATTTATGAAAAATTATATTGAAAACAGAAATAGGTGGTATATTGAGATGACCAGGTAAGATCAAAAACAACTGAATCAAATTGTTTGAATTAATACATACATGTGTTTTGATACATATTTTAACTCTTCTACTTGTTGCTTCTTAGTCCAGAACTCAGAAGATAAAAATACTGCAGCAAGTGACATTTTACAGAATGAAATGCTTAAACTGTACTTTTCCCAATGATGGTACTTAATGTGCATATCATTTAGAAATTTTTACAATTTCGTTTGTTTTTTGACACTTTTTAGAATAGAAAAAGAGGCTGTCAGAGACTTTCAGTACTTTGATTATCGAATCCACCTCATTTCCCTTTTAGTATCTCCTTGCCAGTAAAGAAATGGCCTAAAATTTTCCATCTGCTTGGTATGGTATTTATAGGAAGATTCATAATACTTTGATTTTGCTAATATATTATCCAAAGTAACTAGTTTTTATAAACCTTATCACCTTACCCAGTCCAAAATTACGCTCAAAAGGAAATCACAAACCTTCTTTTTGAAATTAGAAATATTCTTTTCTTTCCCTGTATGGTCTACTGGTGTCCCTTAACTAAAACTCCTCAGTCTGTGACCTTGAGAAACCTAGAGGAACAGCAGAGTACTGAAGATCGTCCCCTCCACCGTTACCCAAAAAAGGGAGCAAATACTCATCCTAACAGGTAAGTGTTTTTATAATTATGGCAGATGGTGATTGAAGCAAAAGCAATTCAAAACTGCGAAGGGGGGGGGGACATGCGAAGGCAATAATTTTGAATGTTTGACATTTGTTTTGAAACTACCTTACTACCCTATACCCTTTACCATCTGTCTGTTATCCCTCCCAACACCCACCTCTGTCTTCCCACAGGGTTCCATTGTCTGCAGTTCCTGTTTCTCAGGGGCGGAGCTGTGGGAGGCAGCCATGGGTGCCATAATAGGCACCTGCGGCCAGCACAATGGGCTGTGGGTGCTTGTGGGAGAGACAGATTGATGTATTGTGCATGGGGGAGGAGGGCTGTCACTTGAATCCATGTGAACCCAGGCTTTAGGGGCAAGGGAGATTGACAGCTTTTGTAGGTTGCATTTCTTTTTCAAAGCTTGGCTTTAATAGACAGTAAGTTTGGGGCCCCAGGCTTTCACTCCCATAATTCTAACAGGGCAATCACGAGCATTCAGCATTTCTTTTTACCCCCCTTGTTACGCATTAAATGATTTCAGTAAAGGAATGTGCAGCATTAATTAGAATTTGCTAGCAGATACCAAGGGGAAAAGTTTCTTCACAACAACTATAGGAGGTGTCATTTGTACAAAGACTTTTTTGTTTTCGTTCCCCATTACATTATCACTGCAATATGTAAGGTAGTGATTCTTTTCATTTAAATTAAGTGGAAAGCTACTAAATCTTGTTTTATTCTCCAAAAAGAATAAGGTCCTTAACACTTATCTTTTAACTTCTTTCATTTCCTAAGGTTGATGTTTACTTTTGCTTTCAGTCCGACCCATTTACTGGTCTGTGTGGTTGTGTATCCAGTTTTGTGTACCACTTAGCTTTCACAATTACAGGCAACCCACTATACTGATATATAAGGATTGTTACAAGGAGAAAATAGCTACCAATAATATGGGAAATCATTGACATACCGGTTCCTTTTTGGTAATGGTACATTGAGAAATGTTAAAAATTTGAGTCTTCTAGGTTTGTGACCTAACTTATTTTCTAAAACTATTATTTTTCTAGTTGATATTTAACCTTAGCCATGACATCAAATTTATGGATGAATGGGGCAGCAGCCAAGGAATATTTTTTCTCATAGAAAACTCATTCCCAAGCCATGTCAGTTTAAAAAAATTAAATGCGCCCCTACACACACAGATAGCATCATTTCCATATAATTAGTAACATATATATATATATATATATATATATATCTTTTTGTTTTGTATCTATTTTTTTATTCTTGACATTTTAGACTTATATAGGAACAAAACTAATCTCAGATTGGCTATATCTTGTAAATATATGCTTTGCCATCTGGGTAACTCATAAAACATTAAAATCTTGGTGCGGTTGTTCTAATATTTCTCCTTTGTGAAATCATTTTCTCAGTGGAAGGGGTTGAAGGCTAATTGAATTAGAATTTTTCCCATTTAATTGTTTTATTTAAGTATGTTAAGGGAAACAGTGAAAAATATTGATTAAGTCTACCATTATTTCTCAGAAAGAACATATTCCCACAGAGTAGCCTGGCTCTGTCTATAATAATAATTTGGTGCAATGGCTTTAAAAGTAGTGGGGTGATAATAATTAGGGTGTGCGACAGAAATTTCAATGCTGAATTCAACATTTCACCATGCAGGGCATGAAAATTGCCGACCGGGGGCTAGTCAGCTGTAAGTACTAATTAACTAATTAATCAGGTGCTGAAACCAACTGAATGGAGGGTACCAGCCAGACAACTCATGCCCAAGCAGAGGGTTGTGCTCTTTAAAGACAGTGCAGTCTTTCTTCTTGGGTTTTAACCGAATCAGACGTGAGGAGGGAAAGTAGGATATGGTGTACTACTGTCAGTCATTTCTGTGCAAGCTTTTTACTTACAGAAAATAAAATAAAAACATGTGCCTCTGATAATAACAGTGAGGCACCATGTGTAGGGCAACCCTGAAAGCTACTGACCCCTTGGCCATGAAGTAGTTCATGCCTGGTATGGGTGGGTGGGTGAGGAAGTGGTCTGGCTTCCTGGAGTTTACTTCTACAATGTATTTTTTAACATAGGAGAATGAGAAACATATCTCTTCTTTTGGGCTGATCTTGGGTCTTTTGCCTCATCCTTCGTTTATGTAAATGAGAAGAGTCCAATTACACATATGGAAAAAGGGTTTAATGAATCGTGAAAAAGCCCAGTTTGCAGAGAAAGGGCACAATCCTCTCTTCTTCTTTTTCTCTTTTAAATTTAACTTAGAAACATGTATTTCTTTTAAGGAAGATGATGAAGCCTAATGATTAGATCATTTTATTTTATGTACTAATTTTCATACTTGGGAATTAAATATATTTTGCTGGAAGATTTAGCTTCCTTTATCTTTGTAAGGTTTTCTGGATACTTAGCAAACATTCTACAAGAGATACTGTAAAATTCTGACTGTTTTTCCTGAATTAAAAATGATTACATTAGTTCCTCCCTTTTTGATGTTCAGTGATAATTTTTCTTAACTGTTTGTTCTGGAATTGTGTGCAATGAAAAAGGACTGCATGGTTATAAGGGATTTGTTATTGAACCCAAGGAAAAGACGTTATTTCCCATACCTTTTAAAGCTTAACTTCAGTATTGTGATGTTTTAACAAGGCAGAATTTTTAGGGTGTTGGTAATTAGGTGCACTTTTTCTTTCCAAAAAGAATCTATATTTTATACTACAGCAGAAAATTCTTCTTGGGTCCCCCCACTTTCTCCCTCAATCTTGGGATTTTCAGTAGTCGAGTGTAGACCACACAGAACCCCTCCCCTATAATTCTTCTTCTTATTTTTTAATGATAAAAGTCTTTACAAGAATCCTGGGGGTGGAAATCAATACCATATTCTGACCCTTACTCTTGGAATCTGGTAACTTTTCAACTGGCCCAAAGAAGTGCCTTTCGGGGGCAGGAAGAAGGTTCTCAATCACGACTTTCAAGTGCTTTCCAGAAACCTTATCTGAGGACCTCTTTGGGCATGTGGGGAAACTGAGGCCCAAGAAGCTGGGGTGGTGGGGGCTGGGCGCTTTTCCAGCTGTGACTCCACCCCTTTCTAGAAAAGGGTCTGCTTTGGTCCACGCAAAACACTTTATTCGGGCACCTAAGATGTGCAAAACTGCTGGGGTCCAGACTGCCTGCCTATTCAGGAGGGCTGCGGTCTTTCCATTCTACCCCCAGCCTCCCCGGATCAGCGCCCTGGATGTGATCGACACCATGAAGTTGCCCCCATAATCCTCTCTGGCAACATAGGATGTAAAATTTGATCAGCTCATTGGATGAAACCGACAAGTCCCAAAAATGTGTGAAAAGGGGGCCAAGCAGTAGGCAAGCGCCGCTTTGAGGCAGCGCTCCAGCCGGCCCCCCTCCGAGTTGTCAGTGCGGCAGCCGTGGCGCGAGCGGGGGCTGGGGTCGAGCGGCTGGCCGCTGCGGCTGCAGCGACTAAGGCGGCGGCAGCGAGGCCGCGGCGCCATAGGGGGGCAGTAGGAGCGAACCTCGGGGCCGGAAGGGGGCAGCGCGGCGGCGCCTGCGGCTGCGGGGTTATCTCCGCGGCGGTTGAGACAGCGACCGCGGATTTGCCGGGGGCCGAGCCGGCGGGGCTGGGCGGGGCGTGCACCCGGGCCGTGGGGCGGCGCGCGCCGTAGCAGTTAGCCTCAGGGCCCTGCCGCCCGCGCGCCCGCCGGGCGGCGCACGCGGAGGAGGCGGCGGCGTCGGCGGCGGCGGCGGCGGCGGCGTCGGCGGCGGCGGCGGCGGCGGCGGCGGCCGCGGAAGGAGGAGGGGAGCACGGAGCAGGAGGTGAGGTAGAGGTGGAGGAGCGACAGTAGGCGGCGGAGGAGGAGGAGGCGGTGGTGGAGGAGGCGCGCGGCCTGGAGGAGGAGGATGGAGGAGCAGCCGAAAGAGGGCGAGGCCGAGGTCGCGGAGCACTGGTTCTCCAAGTGGGAGCGCCAGTGCTTGGACGAGGCCGAGCAGGACGAGCAGCTGCCCTCAGAGCTGCCGGAGGAGGCGGCCGCCGAGGCGGCAGGGCTCAAGAGCGAGCAGCAGAGGCTCTGGCACCTCTTCCAGATCTCGGCCACCGCGGTGGCCCAGCTCTACAAAGATTCCGGGTGCCAACAGCCAGGACTGTCTATGTGGGACCCCTTCCAGAATGCAGCCATGGCCGTGACCAGCCTCTACAAAGAGAGTGGAGATGCCCACCAACGAAGTTTTGACCTGGGAGTCCAGGTTGGCTACCAGCGTCGCATCAAAGATGTGCTGGAGTGGGTGAAGAAGGGCCGGAGCACCATTCGCCGCGAAGACCTGATTAGCTTCCTATGTGGCAAAGTGCCCCCTGCCCCTCCCCCGCCGCGCACCCCTAGGATGACCCCGAAGCCACCCTCTGGGGCCGCTAGCCAAGCTGCGGCCACCGAGTCCAGCTCTTCGGTTGACGTCGACCTGCAGCCTTTCCACGAGGCCATTGCCCTGCATGGCCTCAATGGCGCCATGGCGAGCATCAGCGTGCGATCTGGCGCGCCTGGTTCCCCACCTCAAGACAGCGGTATGGCCAGCAGTGGGCGACGAAAAAGTAGTTTCCTCGAGGATGACCTGAACCCCTTTGGCTCCGAAGAACTAGCCCTCCACCTGGACAGTGGGGGGATCCGCAAGCGCACTTCGGCCCAGTTCGGTGATGGTATCACAGACTCCCCGTCCCACAAGCGCAACCGAATGGTCTAAACTGCCTCGATGGTCTCCATCCACCATATTGCTTGAGAGCCAACTCGACCTTCAATTGCTCGTGGGAGGATCCTGGAGGCCATCCTTCTTCTCTAAGTTAAACAAAGATTTCTATTAAGTTTACCATAAAGAAACTTTAAAAGTATTCCAGAAGAGGCCTCTCGTATGACTCTGACTTTCCAAAAATATAATTCTATTAGAGTACAACAAAAAGTACGCAGTAGTTAGCAAGATCATTTAAAGCAAAAGTATCCAGTCAGGGCGGGAGCCTGGTTTATCTTGTTCACAGTTATATTCCTTAGCATCTAGCTCAGTTGCTGGTGCTCAATAAATGTTTGTTGAATGAATAAATGAAATCTTAATTTAAAATCTTAAATGGAAAAGACAACAGGTGTTTACTTGGTTATAGGATAATTTTATCCTTTTTTGAGAGGTTGTTGGCTTTAATGGTCTTTGCCAATTTTATTACATTATGCCAAAATGTAAGATTTGACATCTTTGTGAAATCTGCAGTCTTCCACATTTACTCCACTATACATTGCACCTAATTTCTAGAAAAAAACTGGAAGTAATACATTTTGGGCTGTGATTTGCTTTGAAAAGTAGTTGATCATTTGGAGCTTATAATGGTGTAAAGAGGTGCCATGGTGGTTGGGCAGGTAATATGTGATATTGGGTGGATTCAGTACTCTCTTTAGGAAAAGAGAACAGAACAATTGAGATCCTGATAAAATAAGTTTGTATCTCTAGTGGCCGGGTGGTGCTTCTTTTTCACAGGAATGTCAAAAGTTCCTTTCTTGGAGGTTATGTCTCTTTGGTGATCTCTATTTTGAAGTGGAAGACCAGTTAGCCAGAATGAACTTCTGGTTTACTTTAAGGGTGCAGCATGGTATAACCAAAAGACTATGAGCTTTGTATGAAAAGAACCAGTAATGGAATTCTTGCTTCACAAATTATGATTTGGGGCAAATCATATAATGTCCATTGACCTTAGTTTTTCATCTGTTAAATGGAACTGTGTGTCTGTTAAGATCATTGTAACAGATGAAGTCCATTCAAGTGTCTAACACAGTGCTTGGCACCTGGGGGTATTCACTTAATATTCTCCCCTCTCTGTAAGTAAAAATAAGTAAAGCAACAAAGCCCATAATATCTTAACAAAAGCAGCAAAATAGATCAATTTAGAAATCAGCAAATATAATCTCTATGTTTGATCTAGAAATTACTGTTACCTAGTTGGAATTTGCTTAAATATCACAGGCCTTGTATTAATTATGAGTGTGTTGAACTTGTCACTCAGGATCACCACTTTGGATTTGAGGGCAGCCTTAGAGTTCCTGAAACTGCATGAATAATACACTTTGCAACCAGGATAATGAAAACTTTACCTCTTCTGATCTGAAAGAATATGGGGAGGGAGGTAAGGGTGGAAAGTTTTGAAAGTGGACATCCTAGGCACCTAAAAGGCTAAAAGTGGTTTTGAATAAGGGTGGGTACAGTGCAGGTAATAAAGGAAGTGGAGCAGGTAGGAGTAAGATTATGGGAGGAGTGGTGAGAAACTTAAAAAACCCAAATCTCCTTCAAGGTCTCCCCAAAAATCCAATGCACAAAACATTATCAATTGATTAGTAAAACTTTGTCTTCATTTCAAATCAGAGTTGTTCCTGCTTCATTAATATGACCATTGGAGTAAATTTATAGCTGACTAATGCATTAAAATAAGGTAACAACATAAAGTGAATCCCCTGATAGAATAAAAACCTTGGTGTCACACTTCACAAATACTGAGGGACTGTGTTAGGTCCTGAGAAGGGATTTTTAAAAAATAACAAAAAAAAGCAGCAGGAAAACAATCCTTCTCCTCAAAAAGCACACCCTGCCTTGGAAGATAAATTACGTAGCCAAGAAAGCACTTCTCTATCTGTGAGGAAAGCACCCAAGGACTTTGGAGAACTCAGAGGACAGAGGCTTTCCTTGCTGAGAGGGTCATAGCTTCTAGACTTTTAAACCAAGCCAAGAAAAATGGGTAGGAAGGGAGTTTGCAGATGATGCCAACAAAGGAAGGATATCCTACAATGTTTGAGGAGGAAACAGTAAAGAAGGTAGGGGAGGTAGGACCAAAGTGTAGAAAGTCTCCAATACCTGGCCCAGTGCTTTAGATTCTTTCTTGGGGCAGAGAGTAATAGCACCCATACTGCTTTAGGAGTGGTTTGTCAGAATACTTGCTCATCAAAAGGTGAGACACTAGAGCAGAAACAGCATGGCATATCATAGAATGCTCTTCACCGGGGATATTGTTATTTGGTTAATCCAGCTTGCAGAGCTGTGTACCTTGAATAGGGCTTTCTCCAGGAAGCCTTTAGCTCACATCTTCCCATATCACAAACCATACAAGGTAGGAAGCACCTTCAGTGTATTCTTCAATGCTTGAAGGTTTGAACCTTTAGTTCCAGCAGCAGTATCTCTCTCAGGGCTTGCCTTTTTTCATTCTTCCTACTTGTGCTGGAGGGCCCTCATGCATTGGAATCATTGGAGCATTTTGGGCTATAGATTTGACTGAGGAACTGCAGCAATTTTAAAAGGTATGTAGGGACAGTTGTAAGAAGCTATGTTAATATGAACTCAGGGACTTCGTTTGTCTTGCTTGCTTTGGTAATTCCTACTGTCTGGTCCATATAGACACACAATAAATATTAAATGAATGGAAGAGTACGAGACCTTCCAGACCCACTTATAACTATACCTCTTCCCCTTTTCTCTGTTCACTTACTGCCTGGAAAGGCACCTGAAGCCTATGCCCTAATTCCTAGATCACTGCCCCCTGCATGCCTGTACCTTATTCCTGACTATTAGATTCAACTTTTTGTCCCATGACCACCTCCCATGAGAATTTCCCAAGGAGCACGTGAGATACAACTTTGAACAGCCCTGCAGCTGAATGAAAATCTCAGTGGGAGGGTTCTGAAAGCTACCTCCCCCTTTCAGGAGAAGTTTTCGGTAATTGTGATGCATGGTGAAGTCTGAAAACCAGTCTTGGCCCTGATTGTGAGTTTTGTGATTGATTCAAGGAGCTTTTTTTTTTTTTTTTTTTTTTTTTTAATTAGAGCATTATGGTTACACATAGCAGTAGGATTCATTTTGACAAAATCATACATGCATGGAATTTGATTTCAGTCCCTGTGCCCCTCATTTTCCCTCCCCTCTTGTCTCCCCTTATCCTTCCTCTACTGATCTTTAAGGAGCTAATTTTAAATTGATTATTGTTGGTGAACTTTCTGTGCATGTGTAAAGTGAATCTTCCTATTCATAAATATTATATTTACCATCATTTTGCATATTTCACACATTTTCTTTCTAGGAATATAGACAGAAGCTTCCTCTTTGTTTTGTTGCTCCCCCCCCCCCCTTTACAGGGGCCTGAGAGAAAGCTGTGATTTCCTAACCTGTAGCTGAATATTTTATCCATTTGACCAGTGCTTCCTAATAAAAATTACTTGTCCAACTGATAGTTAGGAAACATTGCAATTGGATCACATGGCCTTTTATGAAGTGATGATGGAATAAAGGCCAGGGAGGTTTGGTTGCTGATTGGCCTGTGCCTTTGTGGAAGTCTATAGACCTCTACATTTAATCTTTTAGTAACTTAAATCTGGTGGGGTCCTCACAAATACAGAGCCAAAAGGAACCTTAAAGATCACTCAGGGCATGGTCAACTATTCATTTTGGAAATGGGGCAGCTAATCTCACTAGGGAGGCCCACAGTAACTAACTGGTAAGTTCCAGTCCATTGTTTCCTTCACTGTACCTCCATTAGTTATATTGTATATGAACTTTTATTTATTTATTTATTTTTTTAATATTTATTTTTTAGTTGGACACAATATCTTCATTTATTTATTTTTATGTGGTGCTGAGGATCAAACCCAGGGCCTCGCATGTGCTAGGTGAGCGCTCTACCACTGAGCCATAGCCCCAGCCCTTGTGTATGAACTTTTAATTAATAAGTTGATGGTTGGGTGGTGTAGGGGAACTTATATTATGGGGCAGCTCTGGCATGGCAAACATGATCTTTTTACAGTTTGTGTTTGCTTGGGGCAAGCCATTGGAATTGTTCATTCAGAGAACACAAGTCACCCCTTGCCACCACCACAGAGCCACCAGCCAAACTGGACCACTTGAAATTTCCAGAAATTTCTATCATCTCTGCCTCTGGGCCCTTTTACCTGGTAGCTCTCTTGGTCAGAAATGCCTGCTCTGCCTGCCTAACTCCTACTCAACTTAAAGCCTTAGCTCAACTCAGCTTTTACCTTTCTAATTTTGGGGGATACTTCCTTGCCCTTTCAAGTTAGGGTTTAATTCCCCTTCCCACTGAAGTCCCCACTCTGGATTCATCATTGTAATTTTCAGTTTGATATTTTGTCTGCCCCACTAAACTGTAAAACCATTCATTATCATCCCAAGGGGTTCACTTCCTTAGAGAAGTATATAAAAATCTTCTACAATTGCACTCATAAGTTGAAAAAGCATATTTAGTATTGCACAATACTTATATGTTTTTAATGAAAAGATTTTGAAATTATATTAAGGGAGGGAAAGCTCAAAACAAAACTTCAAAGGAACAGTTTATTTTATGGGGCACTAAACATGCTTCCCCAAAGAAGTTGTGAATTTTCTTTTATAGACAAGGTTGCTGTGTCTCAGGCATCGATGGTAAGCACATGGGATCTAAGTTTAAGCCTTGACTTTCACAATAACTGGCCTTGATCAAGTATTTCTTTTCTGGGCCCTTTTGTGCTTGAACTATGAAATAAAGGAGTTAATTGTGTTAGACAATCTTTAAAGTTCCCATGAGCTCTGCAGTTTAATCTGTGATGTCATTCAGTCAGCAATGGTAGTGATAACCTTCTTTCTGTGATATTCTCATTTTAGCAATTTAGCATCTGACCAGTTGAGCTCTGTGAACTCCTTAGAATAAGAACTGCTAATGTGAAGTGATTCTAAGCTAGGGGACTCTCTAGATGATATGGCATAGCCACTTGTATGATGGGAACATGTGCACAGTGCAGACTTCTCTCTGGTTCCATCTTCCCTCAGCAATCAAGAATGAAAAAACAATTCTGAATGCTTAAGAATCACATTACAACGAATGCCCTCTTGTTTTAGCCACTGTTCTTCTTTGAAAATATGAAATTGAATAGGATGATGTTACATAGACAGATGAGTTCCTAGACTCATTAGACTAAAAGAAAACTTGGAGAGCCAGTGATTCTAAAGGCCCCAACTTTAGGGAGAACTGGAATGGAAACCATCCTGATCCATGAGCTGCTTTCCTCATGTTAAAGAGCTTTGAGAAGAGTCCAAAACCTTCTTCAGGAGCTGCCAGGCAGATCTTTCTAAAAAACACCCCAGATTTCAGAATGCAGCCCAGTGTGCTATTCTACTTCTATTGTGACCAAATGTAGACAAGTTGGCTGTCCAGCTCAGTGAAAAAATCCTGCCTTTTTGGAAAGCTTTCCTCTCCTAACCTTGGCTTCAAACATTTTTTTTTTAAATCTAAATCTTCTTTTTTTTTTTTTTCTGCCCCCTCCACACTGGTGTGGGGATAGGACCCAGGGCCTCATGCATGCTGGGCAAGTACTGTACCACTGAGCTATAACCCCAGTCCCTCTTTTCTCTCTCTCTCTCTCTCTCTCTCTCTCTCTCTCTCTCTCTCTTTAAGCTCCCAGCTTCTTGGTTGGATGTAATACTTTTGTTTCTTATATTTTCTAATGCCCTGCCTCCAAACCCTACATATGGCATGTATTATATAGTCTGTCTTACATTTACTCTCCTACCCCAGCTGCAATTTTGTCATTCTTTACTTCTTGAAATCCCAGGCTTTTTTTTTTTTTTTTTTTTTGACACCAGAACCCAATTTTGTATTTAAGTGTGAAAGTCTTAAATTGGAAGCTTATGGGAAAGTTGGGGGAAATGTTAGATCATTAAGAAAATCATGTGCCAAACCACGTGGGAGCCTCTTAAATACAACTTTGGTGGTCATGACCCTGGCCAGAGGGGGGGAAGTCTGTGATGTCACCTCTTCCCTGAGTCCCAGTTTCACGGATAGTATCTCTGAATGGAATTGTCTGAGGGAGATTGTTCCTTGTGAAAAGTTCACATGATGGAGTCTGAAGAGCTTGTTTTCCTCAGAGCCCAGCAGGATAGAGTGGTTTGGAATGCAGCATTCAGTGTGTTCTGTTTGGCTGAAAGCTGTCACAGGGAACAAGTACTTAGCAAACAGCATGAACAAGGATTTGAACTAGAAAACGAGAAGAGCCTTGACAACATTGTAATAGTGGCTTGTGTCCTAAAAAAACTGCTCAATGGTACACAAGGAGGTGATAAAGAAGACTGGGAAAATACATAAATAGATTTGGGTCTCATTCAAAACTACCCAATGGAAGAGCGTCCTAATATGGGTAAAGTTTGAACAGAGGTTGCTGGGTCACTGTGACCATCCCCACTTGACTATATCTGATGGGATTTTTGCCTTTTTTAAGGCAATAGCCCATAGACTAAGTCTGTGCCTATAGGATGTCCATACAAGTTGTTGAAAATAGATTGATCAATCAACTGTTTAGTCTGTTTTCACAACGCCAAATGCCTGGGTTGAATGTTTTTTATATTTCACTGAATTAACTGAATAGACCTCTTGATACCACTTTTGGCTTTTCAGGTTTTAAGAGGAATTATGTGCTATTAACAGGGCTATTCTTTCAGTATTTACATTCCATTTGCTTAAAAATCAATTCTTCCTGTTTCTTAAAGCTTCTTTTTAATACTCCAATTTCAGGTGATATCTATACCTTCTACATGGAATCCAGATTTTTGTGGATGATAACACTTACTGCAGGTGGGTGCAATAGCCTGATGCTCTGTGATGCTGCTTCCCCAGGAGCTATGCCCAGGAGCCCTCCTGTTTTAGGTGAAACAGATATAAGAAGGTATTTATTATATAACAGAGGTCCAGTTGATATGTAAGTCTGCCCTATAGCAGCTAGTGCTGAAGCAAAGGTACAGTAGTTGCTGTATAAAGGGCAAAGACAGCATGGTATCCAGCCATGATGTGTGTTAATCGACTCAGTGGAGAGTTTTAAGGTTGTGTATGGACACACACTGGTTACATTGACTTTAGTTTAAAGAGAAATCAAAATCAATTAGGCAGCCTCTTCTAGACTCAATTCAATTCAACAAACACTGTTAGAAAGTAAGGCACTGCGCCTCCTCATGCAAAGCATGTGAAGTTTGTTTTACCTTTTTGGTTTGTTGTAGCATCATGTTAGCACAAGTTAAATTGGAAAATACTGATATTTCATTGTTTACAATTTCAAGAATGCCTTTACTTATTTACTTGTAGCTCTTCTTGAAATTTTTATAATTATCTTTGCTTGGAAGGACTTCATCAAGAGCTTCTTGTTCTAGCTCAGAAATTTTGAAGACAAAGAAGTTGTCTTTTATCTGTGTCACGGTCTTTTGGTTTTGGGGGCCCTGTTTGCCTCTCGAGGAGAGGGTGGATCTTCTAATTATTAGCATTTAGGTTGTTTTAAATGTAGAGTCTTGGGGAAATTCCAGTTTAAGTCCTTTGTGGATCATCCTGACTCCTTTGATCACTTAGAGCAGTGCTGGCCAATGGAAATAAAATGCAAGCCACATAAGTAATTCTAAATATTCTATTAGCACATTAAAAAAATAAAGAGGGCTTAGGGTGTAGCTCTACCAGTGATAGTATGTGTGAGACCCTGGGTTCCATCCATAGCACCAAACAATAAACAAAAGGAATTTAATTTTAAATGTTTTTGTAGTTTTAGATGGACAGAATGCCTTTATTTTATTTGCTTATTTTTACGTGATAGTAAGGATTGAACCCAGTGCCTCACACATGCTAGGCAACTGCTCTGCCACTGAGCTACAGCCCCAGCCCCAAAAGAATTGATTTTAACAATACATTTCATTTAACCCAACATATCATTTCAATGTGCAATCAATATAAAAGTTATTAATAAGATATTTAACATTCTTTTTAAAGATCTTATCCTAAGTCTTTGAAATCCTGAGTGTGTTTTACATGTATAGGATATCTCAATTCAATCTTGGCACATTTCACATGCTCAATAGGCACATGTTGCTAGTGGCTTCTGTATTAGACAACATCACCCCAAATGGATCTCGCCTCCAGTTGGCATGGGGGGATTGTGATAACTCAAGTGTGCTGACCTCCCTCGAAGGATTTAATAATCCTGCTCTTCTCAACTCTGTCCCAAATGGGAAACCCTGTTGTCAAATCTGAGCTTGTCGACCACTTTGCTTCAAGAACAGCAAATATGTTTTTTATGCTAAGTACTAATTTTTCAAAAATATGTTAGCTGTTATTCCATGGATTTGTTCCCTAAATTACAGGATTCAATCAAGAGGGGGCTCCATATGCTTGAAGTAGATAGTTTTAGGGCACAGAGAAAAGGAAATATTTTATCTCCACAACAGTAAATGTATGGTTCTCTTTCCCTTTAACAGTCAGCAGTGCTTATTGGGCAAGTAATATGTGTAAGGCAATATTATAAATGTTGTGAGGGATTTATAATAATTTTCAAGACCTGGTTTCTGCCTTCAAAGAGCCATATTCTTGTGAGCAAGTCAATACATGCACATTCTTGTCTGTGTATGCATGTATACACACATATATACACACAAACTCTAAGATAAACTAAAGGTGGATGAGTACTGTACTAGGGGCATACCATGTACATTCGGGGCACAGACTGTGGAGGGATTAATTCCAATTGATGGGACTCAGTGACTGGTCTTAGAAGAGGTAACTGAACTAGGCCTTAAAGGATCAGTATTTTCAAATTAGTTAATCAAAAAATTCATCCCCAATATATCAATGTGTTCAAATTTGAAACAGATCCTGAAACAGTTTAAGTTCACTGGTCACCTGGGGATGTTCTGAATACTTTATCCACACTGAGTTAACCTGGAATGAAATTATTTTCTATTGCCACAGTGTGCCCCTTGATGCTATTGTCAGAGATGCCACACAAGCTGTTTGTTAGCTTGAGTCAACCTAATTTGACTTTTTTTTGATATTACTTGACTATATTCTTTTCTAATTCAAGCTAAGGCTTCAACCATAGGCTATAGGTTGAAATTCTGTTCTTCAATGTGGGACTTTCCTGTTAGGGAGCTGCTGATTATTATCTTCCTTGCTGGCTTTGCAATGGGAGAGTGGGGACATATATTAATTATCAACTTTGTTTAGCATTTTATAGTTTACCAATTACTGTTGCGCAAATGATTATATTTGATTCACACAGTTTGTTGATCTGACAAAATTGCAGGTAAAGAAATTTAGGCACACAAGGCATGATGGCACATGCCTATAATCCCAGTGACTCCAGTGGCTGAGGCAGGAAGATAGATTGCAAGTTCAAGGCCATCCTTGGCAATTTAGCAAGGCTCTAAGCAACTTAGTGAGACCCTGTCTCAAAAATAAATAAAAATGGCTGGAGATGTAGCTCAGTGGTAAAGTGCTCCTGAGTTCAATGTGCAGTATCAAAAAGAAAAAGAAATTTAGGTTTAGAAAGATTTATTAAAGTCCTGCCTTATTTATGGGAGATACTCATTCTAAGATCCCCAGTGGATACTTGAAACTACAGATAATAATAAACCCTATAGATACTGTGTTTTTTCTTACACATATATACCTATGATAAAACTTAATTTTAGTTTTTACTTCAACACAAGCAGTCTGATACTGTGATAGTTGATCTGATAACCAAGATGGCTATTAAGTAACTAGGCAGATAGCACATACAAGATGGATACACTGGACAAAGGGATGATTCACGTCAGAATGGTGCACAATTCAAAGTTTATGAATTGTTTATTTCTGGAATTTTCCACTTAGTGTTTTCAGTCTGTGGTTGACTATGGGGAACTGAAACCATGGAAAGCAAAGGGATAGGGGTGGGGGACACTGCATGGATTTGCCTACAGTACTTTGGCCACTGAGTGGTAGAACTGGGTTAAACCAGCTCTTTTCACTTCCTAGCCAGTGTCCTTATCTTGCCTCTGTCCCGATTTTCTGCTTTCTCCAACTCTTATCCTTTAAGTGCTGAGAAACAAGGATACTCAAGCTAACTCTATGTTAAGAAATTTAATAAACAAAAATCAAACCAATAATAATAGAGAGGGATTATTCATATTGAAAAATAATTCTCCTATTGGTTCAAAAAGCAAGCTCCCCTGGAAATAGTAGCATGTAATTTCATTTACAAAAAATAATATTGCACCCAATAGCTAGAGAAAACATTTATTAGGTGAAATAAAGTATACATAGCTCCATAGGGCAGGTCATTACTTGAAGTTGGCAAGAGTAATTTCTTCATATTAGTCAGTTTTCTATTTCCAGAAATGTGTTCTAACCTGAAACCTCTGAAATCAGTGCAGAATTACAAATTGGGTACTTTGGTTTTTTTTTTTTTTTCCTTTTTTTTTCTGGTAAAGCACTTTTTCATACTCAACGAGTTTCACAGGATGGAATGCATTTTATTTTCTGAACCATAAAAGTGAAAACCATCCCTCTGCCCTTAGGAAATCTTGCTTCTTCTTTTTTTTTTTTTTTGTAAAAACCCCTTCCAGTTGTTTTCTTTTTAGTGGTGTTCTGAAGAATCATCAGCCTTAACAATGGTATGGAAGAATCAAATCTGACATACAGTGCAACCAATTAAGGGGGGCGGTGAACAAAACAAAACAAAAAGTAGAAACAGCAAAACCTACTGGCAAGGGTCACAACCTTATATATTCTGTATCTTATTACCATTTGATGTACATCCAGATGAGGCAAATAAGCAATTTTAATGGGAGAGAAATGAAACTTGGGCTGAATTAACTATTGACCTATAACATAGCCAGAAATGTTATTCATTTTCTTCCAGATGGCAGTGTTAATGTGTGGTTTTCATTAGCAAATAAAGACCAGTAAATAAGAAAAGTTGGGGAAGAAATGTACTATAAAAATTCTATATGATTGGATTTCTCTAAATGCAGTATAGTTATCTAAAAAGAGCCCTACGCTTAATTGAATATAGTCAAGCATTATCAAATGATTACAGGTAGAGTGCTGAGTAGCTATTTCTAGGGAGTTCTGTTCTAGCACATAGAGGTTTAAGTACCAGTTCTACCTATTATTAGCCTTCCCGAACATCCATTTCCCATACTCAGAATTCCTGGAACAGTTTTAACTGAAAATATAGCATTTTTCTGTGAAAAGAAAGCAAAATGTTGAACACAGAGGTACTGTGCTTTTAAGTTAGACTAAGTCCCAATAATGTACCCTGGGATAATATGATTCACCTCACTATAAGCCATGTATTTATTGCCAAAGGAATATCACATAAGCTGAAACTTGTGCAGGGGCAGGAACTCTGGACCAGGAGTCAGGAGACCTGAGTTCTCAGCCTTGTTCTGGCCTTAACTAGTTCTGTGACTTTAATCTCTTTATGTGTAAAATGAGGGCAGGGTTGTACTCAGAAATCACTTTCTTTGGATCTTTAAAAATTATACCTCTTCTTGTCCTTCCACTCTACTACTATGCAGTGATCTATGCCTCTTTATTTGTTGGTCAAGTAATTAACAGTCCTTCAGGTTCACAGTTGGGGTAAAAATGCTACTTTGGGGAAACTTGCCATAGTAACTAAACTGCCATTGAAAAAACAGAACTGTGAAAGGGCAACATTTCCTATGTAGTTCTACCCCCCAGATGCCCTTGAACTATACGGGCACTTGCATATATTAGTGATGCAAATCTTGCAGAAGAACAAGACTAAGATGTTATGACCAAGACACTCAATTTGCATTGGAATGCCCCATGCAAACAGAAGATCAGAACTCATGAAGTGGCATTTGGCTTGAACTCTTGGAAGGCATGCCAGTCTGCAAAGAGTCCAAACGGCAAATGTTGGGATGAGAACACTCCATTGTTCTTTTCTAAATGTAACTTGATACTGAATCTAAAGAGATTGGAAAAAATATGAATTCGATCATTTAACTAAAGCACTTCCCCTCTGTGGGCACCAGTGACCTTATCTGTAACAAGAGGGCATAAAACTCAGAGAAAGAACTTCTAATCCTAACATTCTGTGTTTCCTTTTTTTCTTTTTTGAAGGAGTGGGTTTAACATTCTGTGATGAAGGGAAAGGAGAGAGAAACTTCTGAGATGAAGGGGAACTCTGAAAGAATTAAGGTTCAGGGCTGGGGATGTGGCTCAAGCGGTAGCGTGCCCCTGGCATGGGCAGGGCGCTGGGTTCAATCCTCAGCACCACATAAAAATAAATAAAGATGTTGTGTCCACCGAAAACTAAAAGATAAATATTTAAAAATTCTCTCTCTCTTAAAAAAATTTAAGGTTCAAAGATATTTCATTGCTTCCAATTTTGTTCAGTGCTAGACCCTACTCCTTGCTTCTTTCCTTTCAGGTTAAAGGGCTCATCAAGATGATGAATATCCAAATGTTACCATGTGTCAGTGGGATATTAAACCAGAAAAGTAAGATACAATACTAACTTTTGTATTTCTGGCTTCCTCATTGTTTCTTCTCTCCAGCCTCTGATCATCATCTTGCAAAGCTGATACAAAGTTCAAATACATGATGACATTGAGGGCAGATGGTAATAATGTCAGGGCAAAATGAATGCTACTAGTACATTACAGGTTTTGCTTAAGGAGGAAATTTATATGAAATACTGTTGTCAGGCACTCTTCTAGAAGTTTTGCAAGTATTAACTCATTTGGTTTTCATAATATGGATGATCAATTAGGACCAGTTATTATCCCTATTTTACAGAGGAGGCTATTGAGGCATAGAGAGGTCAAGTACATTGCCTAAAGTGAAACAGCTAGTAACAGCAAAAATTAAAATCCAATTAGTTTGGCTCCATAGTCTTTTTTTTTTTTTTAGTTGCAGATGGACACAATATCTTTATCTTATTTTATTTATTTTATGTGGTGCTGAGGATAAAACCCAGTGCCTCACACATGCTAGGCAAGTGCTCTACCACTGGGCTCTACCACAACCCCAGCTTCCACAGTCCATTCTTTAACATTTATGCCCATGAGATTCTGAGTTGTCTGGTGTGATTCTCCATGTGCCTCACTTCAAATGTGTGGCAAGTTTTGTGAGTAACTTGTGGACGTTGGCAGCTGGACAGGTCCCCAGGGCTTCCCCAGTCCCATCAACCTGTCTTAGGACTAGATCCCAGGAATGGTACGTTTCTGCAACCCTGGGTTTCCTGTGGTCAATCTCATTCCACCCTTCCTAAACTGGAACTGTGTATTTTCTGATCTCTGTCCTATGGGTTTTCACAGATTCTAAGATTTTATCTGTAGATTAGAAAATATATTCTTTTTGTTTATTCAACCAGCCAGTAAATTGAATGAGGAAAGACAGTCATGCTAATAATAGCTATTGTTTATTAAGCACTTACCGTGTGCCAAGCACTGAGAAAAATGTTCTGTGTGATTTTCTTCTAATCCTCCCATTAACTCATGAGATGAATTCCATTATTATCTTCATTTTAAATATGAAAAAAACCCCAAGGTTCACACAGGCTGAGTAGTCAATCTAAAGTCACACTTTTAAGTAGCTAGCAGAGCCAAGCTTTTGACTTTGGGACATACCTGATCCAGAACTCTGGGATTTAATTACTGCTTTATACTGCCTTTAGCATTTTTGGACCCAATACCATAGGTATAGACAGTATATTCTATTTTGCAGCTGCTTATCTGTGGTATTACTGATATGCCCGGTTTGCCTCAGTGGGTTATCATTTTAATACAAGTATATCATTTTCTTTTTTTCAGAATTTTTTAATATTTATTTTTCAGTTTTTGACGGACACAACATCTTTGTTTGTATGTGGTGCTGAGGATCGAACCCGGGCCGACCGCATGCCAGGCGAGCACGCTACTGCTTGAGCCACATCCCCAGCCCACAAGTATATCATTTTTTTATAATAACACAAAATGTTTTGGGGGATGTGTGGGAGCATTTGCCTTCCCCATAACTGGCCACCTTGTGCAATGCATCCTCATAACTGCCAACTTGTCTTGGAAAGAGAGTGTGAGAGGATTTAAGTAGGCCAAGGGGATTAGGGCATGCCATATATAATATTCCTATGGGCTTTTCGAATGGGAAATTTGGGTCCTCTATTGGAATGGATCTGGATAGAAAGAAAAATCAGAGTGTTGTGAATAAAATAAGAGAATCTGTTAGGATAGCAGATGGAAACACATCTAGGGCTTGTGATTATATGATATTCCCAGATGTACTTTTTTCTAGAGCTAAATGATTGATGTTCTCAAATGAATGCAGTTTGGTTTGAAAGTAACTGAGATGGTATTAGAGCTATGGATGATGCTAGAATATCCATACAAGCCACCCAAATTAACCAAGCCAGACCTCAAAACTCATTTGACTTTATTAATCTTTGTAAACTCAAGTGACACCCCCAAACAGAAAGAATCTTTTATGCCTCCAGGTCCAACTCTAATTGCCAGTTAATAAAAATGCCAGGGTATCCTTAATCAGCCAATTAACTGACCTAACAATTATAATAGGGAAGGAAGGTGGGAGGGGTTGAGACTGGGAATAGCAGATCCTCAAGGTAAAGTAGAAATTCTTTAGGGGTTAATGGTGGACACCCTTTAAAGTAAAAAGATTTTCTTCTACCTTGACTGGCTTCCCATTTTCTTTCCTTTTTCCCTTCCCTGACACTTGCAATTGTTGGAACCCCTAATTGGCTGATTAGCTAATTGAGAGAGAGAGAGAGAGAGAGAGAGAGAGAGAGAGAGAGAGAGAGAGAGGGAGGGAGGGAGGGAGAAAGGGGTAGAGATGAGAGAGATGTGTGGGAAGGAGGAGGAGGAGGAAGAGAAAGAGAAGGGAAATAGAGAGAGAGAGGGTCTTAAAGAGGTATAGATT
This sequence comes from Marmota flaviventris, assembly GCF_047511675.1. Classification (NCBI taxonomy): domain Eukaryota; kingdom Metazoa; phylum Chordata; class Mammalia; order Rodentia; family Sciuridae; genus Marmota; species Marmota flaviventris. The sequence continues at coordinate 121,779,895 of NC_092518.1, forward strand.
TTAAAAAATGGTTCTTTACTCTCAATATTTACGTGAAGATAGTTCTCTATAGTTAAGAGTTTATTTGAGATTTACAGTATTTTTTAAAAACTGGAATAGTTAGTTACCTCCTAATTTCTGAAAAACCACAACCTTAACATGCAAAAGTCTGATATTAAGGAAGCTGGTTACTTTTTACCTGAATATATCTTCATAAAAATTTGAATAATAATTAAAACAGAAACTGTCATTAGTAAAAGAGCATATAATTGGGGCAGAGTTATATTTTTATTTCATGAAAATTATAATAGATTAAGAGTAAAGTGTATATGTCAATGAAATTCTCTAGGTATTATTTGCCGTTTTATAAATATTCTCAGAAATTGATGATTAAAAATCAATTTGGAATGAAAAGAACTTCTTTGCTCCCAAGGAACTCTCAGTTGCTGGGGTTTTCCTTTGCAGATGCAAGCACATGGGTTTTTTATATAGTTGGAAACAGTAAATTATAGAAATCTGCCAGAATAAATTCAAGGATGATTTTTTATACCAACCCAAGCCACAGTCCCAGAGTTGTGAGCTTTAAAGTTTATGAATTAACCAGGCATGGTTGTGCCATCTTGAAATCCCAGTTATTCTGGAGGCTGAGGCAAGAGGACCACAAGCTGGAGGCTAACCTGGGCAACTTAGTGAGACCCTGTCTCAAAATAAAAAATGAAAAAGTGCTAGGGATATAGCTCAGTGGAGAGCACTTGCCTAGCAGGTAGGATACAAGCCCCTGGGTTCAATCCCCAGTACAGTTATCAGTCAGTCAATCAAAGTTATGAATTATATATAATAATTTAGTACCTTTATTACTTAGCTCATCTAGTATTTTTTCAGTAGCCTATGGAATCACAGAATTTTAGAGTTGGATAGAACTTTAGAGGTTACCTACTTCTATTTTTTCATTGATCAGAAGAGGAATCAAGAGATCCAGATGGGGGAAGGGACTTATCTAAGGCCACATAAAATATTTTCTGGCTGAGCCTGAAACAGGTCTCCTGAATTCTCAGTTTTGTATTCTTCCTTCCAATCTTCCCCTTATATAAATGATACCAAAGGCCAGAGGGCAAATGCAAATCACCATATTCTGTTAGAGACCGCTTTAATGCAAAATTCTACTGCACTCCAAGTCTGGTTGCATTCATTTTAAAATCATTCTTCAATGGCCAACTCAGAAAGCATATGTCTTAGTTTTATTCTTATGAGTCCCATCTTTCTTTCACTAATGTATTATTAACATGTCTTCTTTCTGTTCTGAAAAGTTCTCAGGGGAATAACTGTGTCCTGAATTTGGAAATGGAAATGACTGTAGGATCTATTCCTTTTAATCTGATGGCTAGGAAATGCTGCCTTTTCAGTTCCCCAAGATTCTGCTTAAAAGGATTGTTCAAAGTAGCTCTAGCACTGTTATAAACTCCACTCAGCCCTATCAGGTACATGTGCTTACCTTGATTTTTCTTTTTCTTCTTCTTTTTTTTAGAGGGTGGGATGTTTGTTTTCTTATTTCTCTACTTTGTTTTGTTTCCAATCTGCAAGCTTTAAAATTTGTGTGTGTAGAAAATTCCCTTTTTTTTTCTTACTGGGGGCTAGTTTCCCTTGATCCTGAAGGGTTCATCACAAATTGCTTGTAAATCAAGATCTGATTAGGAAGTAATATATTCATCTGTAACTCCTGCATAAAAGTTATTCAAGTATTGTGACAAAATAAGTGTTGTTTACTTTATACATTTTCTGCAAATTCTAAAGATTTCATCTAACTTAAAGGCTCTCATGGAATCTTGGGGATTGTGGCTTGCCCACTGAGAGTATAAAGGCTTGCTAAATTAAGTTGATTTGCCTGTGAAAGAAATGCTTCCATTATTCATGTCAGAAGCCTGTCACATCAAATTGAGGGAGTAGAGAAAACCCTTTTTTATCAACATTTAGAACCAAGAAAAATCAACCATTGAGGGCCTGAATTTCAATTGGGGAAAAAGTCAAGCTGAAAGCAGGGTTCAAAAAAGGAGTGGGGGGGAGCCGGGTATTTGTCTAATGTTGAAAATCAGTAGAGGGGATTGATTTAACTTTGGCTGAAACTTTTATATAGACAGACAGAATGAAACTTCTTAAAGCAGCAAGTAGTACATACAGTCTTGGTGTCTTTCATGTGTAAACTTGTCAAAAGTAGTTAAGCTAATTCAAATTTAAATCTCCTTGAATTCCTATTCTTGGACTCTTAATTTGTTTATTTTAAAGGATTTAGGAATGCATTTCTTAGAAGTTACTTTTCAAACATTGGTGAATGTATTTTGTTTTCAAAAGTTCCAGATTATAGGCTCTGGTGTGTGATTAGTCCTTGTATTAATAAGAAAAACAAGACAGGCCAGTCAAGCACCAGCCCCCATGTTTGTGTCAGGTATGTGGGCATTTGTCTGTGGGTGTTGTGTGTATGTATGCATATGTGTGCACATACACACATACACACACCATGAACTTTAAATAAAAACCAGGTCATTAAGCGAATAACATGACCTAGAACAATAAAGAGAGGACCGTTCCCAAGACAAAATATCCTCATGTAGTATTCGTTGATCTTAGGAAGATTCTCTTATTTTTGTCAGGATACTGGATTTTGTTAAATTTTAATTATTTGAAAGACAAGTATAATAGAGGAGAAATTATTTTATTATTTATGTAAGAAAGTTAATGTTCATTTTTTTTGCAGTCTTTCATTTCAATTAATATGTATTTCAAATGATTGTATGCCTAACTGAAGTCAATCACAAAAACAGTTTCTTTTTTTGCAGATTTAACAACCCTTATTTGCCTTAAATATGTTTCTGCCATTATTATCCAAGTGTATCTTTGGTATGATTTTAAAAAAAAATATCTTTGGAGCAACTGAAAAATATGAAATATAATTTTTTTACATTTCTTAGATATATTTTTATTGTTTAGTACCAAAAAAATTGCTCCAGAATTTTTTTAAAAGGACAATTTAAACTAAAGGGTTTCCTGCTTTTTTCCTCCTTTAAAAAAAAAATAAGATCTGAAATCCTCTTCAAGAATTGCAATGAATATCTGCTCCCCCTTTCTTGGTTAGAGGTTCTGTAGCACTTTACCCCTATGTTAAATATTATGCTTACTTGAGACTTGTGTCTAGTGGAAATAAGAGCTGGTCTTTGGTGTTCTTAGTACAAAAATAATTACTTCTCCGTTTGACTGCAAATATGTGCAGGTTGTAGATGGGGGAGCAATGAATGAAATAGAGAGGCAATTGTACTATGGAGGACTGGAGAAGACAAGGATTAATGGTGAGCAGAATTGTGTTTTGGTGTTCTTTCAGCAAAGTTACGATCTCAGTGAAATGAATGCTGTTAACAAGGAACCTATGGGGCAGGGGGTTGGAATAGGGGTGGGAGGAGGGAATGTGGGGGTTGTGAACTGCTAAAACTAGAGCCCTATGTCAAGGCAGGAATTGAATAGCTAATTTATGTGTATTTACAAAGTACAAACAAACAAAAAAAATCCAAAAACAACTTTTCCAATTTGACCTATGCTATTTTTAGATCATGACCCCACCAGAGGTCATTCCTTTTGTGCATTACTCCAGTCTCTCTATTCGCAGGCTGGTTTTGGTGAAGGAATCCAAATGGGCATACAACAGGATGTAAGGATGGCAACAGTGAATTTTTCAAGGTTTTTTTCCTCCACCACAAGACATTATCATTTCTAGACATTCTGCAAATGCTGGTAATGTTATTTTTTAAGGAATGAAATTTGAATTATGTAGAATTATAAAATGGTAGGTTTTTAGAGCTGGGAGAAAGTTTAGAAATTGAATGAAGTTATCCATCCTTATGCATAAGAAAACTGGCAATGCCGAGATGAAAAGGGATATAGTGGGCACTGGAACCTAGATTTTTGGATTTCCAGGCCACTGAACTTCCTACTGACTTACACATGACTAACAGGTATAGTTTAGTTCCCCCTTTAGATTAAACAATGCAGCAGTGGCCCATATTAAATAAAAAGGCAAAGGCCCTGTAACTCTGAAGTGCAGAGATAACCACAGCCTCTACATACAAATATAAACACTAGTATTTCCACTTCATATTATTCATATTTTCTTGTAGTGTATATATGTTTTATAAAAGTTGACATATAAAATATATAATCTGCATGTAATTCTGCTCCAAAAATAAATTATAAGACAATTTAAATAGGGGGAAAGGAATGCACACTACTTTAAATCAATATTTTAATAAAATTAATATATATATTTAATTAATTCTTTGTTTAAATTAGTCATACATGACAGTAGGATGCACTTAGATACTTTGATATATCATACATAGATGGGATATAATTTCTCATTTTTTCTGAGTATACATATTGTAGGATCATATTGGTTAAAATTAATATATATGAATTTTAAAGTACATGCACATCGGGGGGTAAAACTACAAATATCACATGCAACAGTAAGTGAAACTATCTCTCCTTCCCCTTGTTTCATAATCCTGCTTCTCAAAATCTCCACTATTAACAATTTAGGTATATTTTCTAGGTGCAGCCTATGCACATTTAAAATTTATGGTAGGTTGGGATCTGACTTAAGATAGAGCTCTGCAGTTCAGTCACACCTAGTAAATATATTTGTGAATTCAAATAAATTTACCTTAAGGCTTTCAGAAAATTGAATTGTGTTTCTTTTGATAAAACTGAATATCTTTTTGTTTCTTGATATTTAGTAGATATCTTCTGTGAACTCATTATGGTGTTTTGTTGTTTTCTACATTACACGTAGAAGCTTTCTGCGTTGTTATGGCTAGTAACTGTTTTTCATAAATATTACAAATATTTCTGCTATTGTCATTTTTCTTTCACTTTTATCTCTTGTGTCTTTCTATTCCTAAAACTTATTACTTTTATGGTCTTAATTTTTCACAGACTTTAATCATAAAAGAACTTTGTATTAATAGCATGGGTGCGAGGTAGGAAGAGCGATATTTGAGTTAATGCTCTGCTGATTTACGGTTGTGTGACCTTGGGTATGTCACTGTTCCTCTATCTTGATTTCACCATTTATAAAATGGGGATATTGATTAACAACAACAAAAAGTCCCAAGACTGGCTTATTTAAGCAACTACGTTGTATTACCTGATTGGTACAGTGTTGGGCATTTACCTTATTGGACATAATATGGCCGCTTTCAGCCTGGGATTGGCTGACAGTTTGCTTGCTACCAAGGCTAGGTTGCTTGGCAACTAGGGCATGCTTAGGTTATAACAAGCCACACCTAAAGCTAAAAGGCAGTTCCTTATTTACAGAGGCATCAGGCTGGAATATTATCACTCAACTACAATAGTAAGGATAAGCCAAATTTGTCAGAGGTAATAGAGTCATTTCCAAAGACTAAAGAGCCCAGCGTGTTAGTACCTCTACAGTCTTAGCATTCATGAGGCTGAGGCAGGAGACTCACTTGAGCCCAAAGGGGCTTGAGCTCAGGAGTGCAAAGCCAGCCTGGGCAACAGGCTCAACATAGTGAGACCTTGTACGAAAAACACAAGTCGAAGTTTACAATTGTAAGATCCTAGCAGAAGCTCAGCGAATAGTCCACAGTAAGTTTTAACTGTTACTTAAATCTCTGATAAATCCATAATTTACCAAATTGACTCTCCTGTGTAAGACTTAGGGCTTCTTTCACTGGAATTTAATCAATGGAATTTTTATCATTTTCTTGGTAAATGAATACTTACCTTGTTTTCTCTAGTTTATTCTTGGATATATTCATGATTTATATTGTTATTGAGATCTAGAGTAATTTTTATTGTTATTGACGTTTTTTTTCCCTTTACATTTGCCAGCAAGTTTTTGCTGTTATGGAGGAAAGTGCCTGTTTTTTTTCTCCTTTTTAAAATTGGTGCATATTAATCACACGGTATGGTGGTTTTCATTGTAGTATATTGATATATGGATATAACATTATTTGATCAATTTCACTTCTAATAAATCCATTACCCTCCCCCATCTCCTTCCTGTCCCCTACCAGTCTCTCTTCTAGGAAAGTACCTGTTTTTGTACATATGTAATTGGCCACCTCACTGAATCCTTTATTAGTTCTGATAATATATTTTCTTGAAGATTGTTGTATCATTGTCTTCTCCCCTGCTAACATTTATTATTCATTTTTATTATCTTATTGCATCAGATACAGGACATTGTCATTATCCCAATAGATAATACATTGGTTTCTGATATTGCTTTTGTATTAATAAAGCTGTTTCTATTATTTGGTTTTTCAGATTTTACAATTAGGAATGGCTGTTAGAATTTACCAGATCCCTCCCACTTTTGGCATCTAATGGATGACCTTTTAATTAAGCTAATAATTAGGCTATCTGCATCTAAATTCATAAGTAAGAAAGCATGAGTATTAGCTTCATCAGGTTGGTACAAATGTTATGAAAACCTTCCAAAATTACCAGAGAAAATATCTTTTTCTGTAATTTGGAATAATTTAAATAACATGCCAATTGACCATTTCCGGAATGTTTGAGAGAATGTAAGCTTTAAAAAAAAATTGAGACAGATCTTTGATAAACGTTTTGAATTCTTCTGTGGCTATTGTTCTAGTTTAACCGTTTTTGAGTCGGTTTTGAAAATTTATAGCTATTTAGCTTCCCACTATGTTTTTTTAATTCAGCATTTTTAATGATTGTGTTATTTATTTTTAGGCTTTCTACTTAATTATAATTTAAGGCATGGGGTTTTCTTTTGAGTATATTTTCATTGTGTCTTTATTTCCTTCGGATTCTTAAAAATTCACACTTCCTTTTTTTTTTTGATACCAGGGATTGAACCCTGGTGCACTTAACTACTGAGTCACATTCCCAGCCTTTTTTATTTTTAAAAATTTTTAGTTTTTTTTAGTTATACATGGATACAATATTTTTATTTGTTTATTTATTTTTATGTGGTGCTGAGGATTGAACCCAGGTTTCACACGGGAGAGGTGAGCGCTCTACCCAGTCCCAATTTTTTCAAAATTTTGATACAGGGTTTTGCTAAGTTGCTCAGGGCCTCGATAGTTTTTTTTTTTTTTTAATTTTTTATTGTGGGTTGTTCAAAACATTACAAATTTCTTGACATATCATATTCCACACTTTGATTCAAGTGGGTTATGAACTCCCACCTTCACCCCATACACAGATTGCAGAATCACATCAGTTATACATCCATTGATTTACAAATTGCCATACTAGTGTCTGTTGTGCTCCACTGCCTTTCCCATCCTCCCCCCTCCCCCCTCCCCTCCCCTCCTCTCTCTCTACCTCCTCCACTGTATAACCCTGAGGGTCTCCTTCCATTACCATGCAATTTTCCTTCTCTCTCCCTTTCCCTCCCACCTCTCATCCCTGTTTAATGTTAATCTTCTTCTCCTGTTCTTCGTCCCTACACTGTTCTTAGTTACTCTCCTTATATCAAAGAAGACATTTGGCATTTGTTTTTTAGGGATTGGCTAGCTTCACTTAGAATAATCTGCTCTAATGCCATCCATTTCCCTGTAAATTCTATGATTTTGTCATTTTTTTAATGCAGAGTAATACTCCATTGTGTATAAATGCCACATTTTTTTTATCCATTCGTCTATTGAAGGGCATCTAGGTTGGTTCCACAGTCTTGCTATTGTGAACTGTGCTGCTATGAACATCGATGTAGCAGTGTCCCTGTAGCATGCTCTTTTTAGGTCTTTAGGGAATAGACCAAGAAGGGGAATAGCTGGGTCAAATGGTGGCTCCATTCCCAGCTTTCCAAGAAATCTCCATACTGCTTTCCAAATTGGCTGCACCAATCTGCAGTCCCACCAGCAATGTACAAGTGTACCCTTTCCCCCACATCCTCGCCAGCACTTGTTGTTGTTTGACTTCCTAATGGCTGCCAATCTTACTGGAGTGAGATGGTATCTTAGGGTGGTTTTGATTTGCATTTCTCTGACAGCTAGAGATGTTGAGCATTTTTTCATGTACTTGTTGATTGACTGTATGTCCTCCTCTGAGAAGTGTCTGTTCAGGTCCTTGGCCCATTTGTTGATTGGGTTGTTTGTTTTCTTATTGTCTAATTTTTTGAGTTCTTTGTATACTCTGGATATTAGGGCTCTATCTGAAGTGTGAGGAGTAAAGATTTGTTCCGAGGGTGTAGGCTCCCTATTTACCTCTCTTATTGTTTCTTTTGCTGAGAAAAAACTTTTTAGTTTGAGTAAGTCCCATTTGTTGATTCTAGTTATTAACTTTTGTGCTATGGGTGTCCTATTGAGGAATTTGGAGCCCGACCCCACCGACTGTAGATCGTAGCCAACTTTTTCTTCTATCAGACGGCGCGTCTCTGATTTGATATCAAGCTCCTTGATCCATTTTGAATTCACTTTTGTGCATGGCGAGAGAAAGGGATTCAGTTTCATTTTGTTGCATATGGATTTCCAGTTTTCCCAGCACCATTTGTTGAAGATGCTATCCTTCCTCCATTGCATGCTTTTAGCCCCTTTATCAAATATAAGACAGTTGTAGTTTTGTGGATTGGTTTCTGTGTCCTCTATTCTGTACCATTGGTCCACCCGCCTGTTTTGGTACCAGTACCATGCTGTTTTTGTTACTATTGCTCTGTAGTATAGTTTGAAGTCTGGTATCGCTATACCGCCTGATTCACACTTCCTGCTTAGCATTGTTTTTGCTATTCTGGGTCTTTTATTTTTCCATATGAATTTCATGATTGCTTTCTCTATTTCTACAAGAAATGCCGTTGGGATTTTGATTGGCATTGCATTAAACCTATAGAGAACTTTTGGTAATATCGCCATTTTGATGATGTTAGTTCTGCCTATCCATGAACAGGGTATATTTTTCCATCTTCTAAGATCTTCTTCTATTTCTCTCTTTAGGGTTCTGTAGTTTTCATTGTATAAGTCTTTCACCTCTTTTGTTAGGTTGATTCCCAAGTATTTTATTTTTTTTGAAGATATTTTGAATGGAGTGGTTGTCCTCATTTCCATTTCAGAGGATTTGTCGCTGATATACAGGAATGCCTTTGATTTATGCGTGTTGATTTTATATCCTGCCACTTTGCTGAATTCATTTATTAGCTCTAATAGTTTCTTTGTAGAGCCTTTTGGGTCTGCTAGGTATAGAATCATATCATCTGCAAATAGTGATAATTTAAGTTCTTCTTTTCCTATTTTTATGCCTTTAATTTCTTTCGTCTGTCTAATTGCTCTGGCCAGTGTTTCGAGAACTATGTTGAACAGAAGTGGAGAGAGAGGGCATCCCTGTCTAGTTCCAGATTTTAGAGGGAATGCCTTCAGTTTTTCTCCATTCAGAATGATGCTAGCCTGAGGCTTAGCATAGATTGCTTTTACAATATTGAGGTATGTTCCTGTTATCCCTAGTTTTTCTAGAGTTTTGAACATATCAAGTAGGATTCATCCCAGGGATGCAAGGCTGGTTCAATATACGGAAATCAATAAATGTTATTCACCACATCAATAGACTTAAAAATAAGAACCATATGATCATCTCGATAGATGCGGAAAAAGCATTTGACAAAGTACAGCATCCCTTTATGTTCAAAACTCGATAGTTTTTGAGGCTGGCTTTGAACTTGAGAACCTTGTGCCTCAGCCTCCCAAGTCGCTGGGATTACAAGAGTGTGCCACCACACCCAGCCTGTTTATCTATTTCAGAAATATTTTTAAAATATTTTTTAGTTGTTTATGGATTTTTATTTTTATTTATTTATACGTGGTGCTGAGAATCAAACCCAGTGCCTCACACATGCCCCAATTTCTAAAATATTATTAAATAAATGATAGCCAGGCACAGTAGCACATACCTGTAATCTCAGCGACTCAGGAGGTTGAAGCAGAAGAATTACAAATTGGAGGCCAGCCTGCCAATTTATTGAGACCCTCTCTCAAAATAAAAATAAAAAGGACTGAGTATATATCTCAGTGGTAGAACATCCTGGGGTTCAATCCCAAGTACTATTCACACTCATAAAAATTAAGTTATGGATATAATGATATTAACTTGAACATATTTTCTCTATATATCAGTAAAAGGGGATTTTTTTCTACATAAACTACAATACCATTTAATTTTTAGTCATTCAAATAATGCTGTTATGAACATTTGTATACAAGTATTTGTGTGAACATATGTTTTCAGTTCTCTTGGATAAATACCTAGGAATGGAATTGCTGGATCATCTGGTAAGTCTTATGTTTAACTCTTTGAAAAACTGCCAGACTGTTTTCCAAAGTGGCTGCACCATTTTCCGTTCCCACCAGCAGTGTATGAGTGTTCCAATTTCTCCACATCCTGTACAACACTAGTAATTGTTGTCCTTTTAATTAGATTCATTCTAGTGGGTATGAAGTGGTATCTCATTGTGATTTGGATTTGCATTTTTCTGGTGGCTAATGGTGTTGGGCATTTTTCAGTATGACTTTTGTTCATTTGTATATCTTCTCTTTAGAAATGTTTATTTATGTTTCTTGGCAATTTAAAAAGTGGGTTGTCTATTATTGAGTTGTAATAATTTTTTTTTTATAAATCACTTTTCAGTTATATAATATTCATTTTTTTTTCACATTCTGTGGAGTTTTTTTTCCCATTTTTTTGACTGTGGGCTTTGAAGCACAGGTGACTTTTATTTTGATGACGTCCTATTTATTTTTTCTTTGTCAGTTATTGTGGTGTTGTTCAGTCTAAGAAGTTGTCTCCTAATCCAGGATCCTAAAGACCTAATCTATTTTTTCTTCTAAGAGCTTTAGAGTTTTAGCTCTTACATTTAGATATTTGATCCTTTTGATTTAATGTTTGTATGTGGTATTAGTATGGACCTCTTTTGCATGCAGATATCCAGTTATCACAGCAGCAATTATTGAAAAGACTTAATTTTCCATTGAACTGTCTTGTCATCCTTGCCAAAAATCAATTGAGCAGGGCATGGAGTGTAGCTTAGTGGTAGAGCTCTTGCCTAGCATGCATGAGGCTTTGAATTTAGTCTCTAGCACTACAAAACCCCTCAATTGACCATATATGTCAGGGTTTGTTTCTGGACTTAATTCTGTTCCATTTATCTATTTGCTTATCTATGCCAGCACCACACAGTAATAATAATAACTATGCTAGGTTTCTGAAATTGGGAAGTATAAGTCCTCCAATTTTGTTCCTTTTCATTTTTGTTATGGGTATTCTAATACCTTGCACTTTGGTATTAATTTTAGAAACAGCTTTATAATTTTTATAAAAATACCAGCTAGGATTTGATGAGGATGGTGTGGAATCTATAGATCAATATGGGGGAATATTGATACTTTAAGAAGATTAAATTTTTCAGTCCTGAAACACAGGATGTCTTTTTATTTATTTAAAATTCTTGATTTTATTCAATGATTTTTTCCCCTGAATACTGGTGATTAAACCCAGGGGCACTCAAAGGAGGTGGGGAAGTGGAATTTGGACCCATCTCTCTGTAAGTCTTAAGAATGATCTGAATGAATCAGTAGTATCTGGCCTGGGGCAGGTTACCTTTGTTCTAAATTAGAGTTTAGATCTCATTTGTGTCAACAATAAGGAATATGAAATTTGAGATGCAAGCCTCTATTTTCTCCTAAGTGTTTTGTGGTAGCTATGAAAGTTACCTCTCATATCTTTGTTCTAAGCCCTACAGTCCTCTTCTGCATTTGTGTGAGGCCAAGCTTCCTATGTATTTTAGTAATTTTTTGTTGTTTTTTTGCCAGAAGACCTGACAAGAACAAGATAGAGGAGGAAAAGTGTATTTGGGACTCACATTTTCAGAGGTTTCAGTCCATAGATGGTGACTCCATTGCTCAGGAGCCAAGGTGAGGTAGAACAGCATGGCAGAAAGGCCTGGTAGATTAACATAGCTCAAGACATGGACCCAGGAAGCAGAGAGAGCTCCTCTCATCAGGGGCAAAACATAAACCCCAAATGCACACCCCCCCAGTGACCCACCTCTTCCTCCTCCAGCCATATCCTACTTGCTTATTGTTACCATCCAGTTAATCCATTTAAGTGGACTAATGTATTGATTAGGTTAAGGTTCTCATAACACAATCATTTGATCTCTAAACTTTCTTGAATTGTCTCACATGTGAGCTTTTGAGGGATACCTAATATGTAAACTAATACCATGGATTGCTTCCAACTAATGACTTGGTATATCAAAGATACTAAAGCTCATCCACTGCCCAGGTACAAAATTTCTGGAAATAAGACGAAAAGACCAACCAAATAGGTAATTCCAGGAGAATGGCTGCCAGAATGGAAATATCAAAGAAAAACAAATGGGGGCTGGGGCTGTAGCTCAGTGGCAGAGCTCTTGCCTAGCATGCATAAGGCACTGGGTTGGATCTTCAGCACCACATAAAAAATAAATAAAATAAAGGTGTTCTGTTAATTTACAACTACAAAAAAATTTTTTAAAAAGAAAGATAAATGGCAAGTTTAGTATATACTCCAAGTAGCAATTTTTAGGGTATAGTATAATAATAATTTTTATAGGTACTAAATTAATATGAGTATTAGCAATTACCAACAAATAGTTTGATTAAAAACTTATTTGAAAATTAAAAGAAATGTAATGCTTCTTGTTTGGGCACAAACGGAAGAAGGCACAAATTCTGTAAAGGTTCAAAGGAATGAAGGTCATAACTTTGTATCATTTATCATGGTTGAAAGAGTTCCCCAATACAAAGTTTCATTTTCTCTATTCTGGGATAAAGAAGGTACACCTGTTTTAGAGTTTAAGGCTGGATTCTATATAGTATTATAACTCTGGGCAACTGTATAGTGGTGGTTTGGAAAGAAGAAGAAGGGTAGAAGAAGGAAGATGTAATATAAATTTCTGATGTGGTATTTGGATAGGAACCAAGCACCATATACTCTCCTTTGTAGAATTGGTAGCATGCAGATTTTGAAAGCTTATTATAAGATCAGCTTAAACTTCTCAGTAGCCATGAATAACAAGGATACAGTTGCAGTCATGTATTTAAATTTCTAAAAATGCATGGGAACTTAAACATAGTATTCATCTAGTGCCCTACTCTGTGCATGATAGTTTGTCAGGAAGCAGGGGTATTGCAGAGAGCAAGACAGACAAAGAAAATTTATGCAATTGACTTTGCTTGTCTGTGGCTTTTCTGTACTATTTCTGTTCTTAATAAAAATGAAAGTACACAGTAGAAATGTTCAATTAATTGTTAAACATCCTCCTCAATTAAGAGATCATTTCCAAATCTGATGGATAAGTTAAAAATATCCAATTCATTCTAATCATCAGGTGGAAGAACAGTCCAACTCCAAAGGACAAGAGAGCAGATAAACATGTAAGTGAACTCACAAATATTTTAGAAGTACTCTGTCTGTAATGACTAAGTATTAATGCACAAAGTTTTCAATGTGTTAAATTAAAAGCAGAATCACAGTAGCCATAAATGTAACAATGTAACATTCAGTGGTAATCTAATTAGATTTTATTTTGTAGAATTATTTTGTGGGGGGTGGGTACTGGGAATTGAATTCAGGGGTACTTGACCACTGAATGACATCCCCAGCCCTATTTTGTATTTTATTTAGAGATAGGGTCTCACTGAGTTGCTTAGCACCTTGGTAAATTGTTGGGGCTGGCTTTGAACTCATCAATGATCCTCCTGCCTTAAGCTTCCCGAGCCTTTGGGATTAGAGGCAAGCACCACCACACCCAGCTATTATTTTGTAGCATTTTAAAATCAGTACTAGATTATAAGAATCAGGCATTGGAGACATGGCTCAGACAAGAAAACTTCAGTTGAAAGTTCCAAAGTCTTAAGTCTCATGTATGGTGTGGTGTAAGGCATTGCAAGTATCACAGTTGCTCCTCTCATTCTCCTTTTCTATAGGGTACTTCCTTGTGCCATCTCTATCCACTACAGATTATAATCTTAGAGCCCAGGTCAAAAATCAGCAATGCTAGAAAAACCTTCCCTGACAGCCTTTGTGCTGCATCTTAAGGACTTAAAACAGCTACTGTGCTCTGAAATTCATCTCTGTTGGCTTCTGGGCCATGTATCTCTCTGGGTGCTCCCAGTCAACGATTGAAGACAGCAGTGTTGCTAGGGCAGACTCGTTCCTGGGAGACATGTCTCTTTTTTGTTGGTGACTAGCTTGAGAAGTCTCCAACAATGGCTTTGTCAAACCTCTCTTAGGCTGCATGGCAGTCTAGGGTGTTACCCAAACTTTTCTCCTTCTCTCCTTCATTCATGTCAGACTTGCCTCATGGTCTAATGACTCTCCCAGCCTTTCTCTGGCTCCCTTCCTGTTTCCTCTCATAAAGGCATTTCCTCTAATAAAATCCATGCTTCTTTAATCCTGTCTTGGCATCGCCCTTTCAGAAAGCCTGAACTAAGATAACCCTCCCTTCTCTGAGTTACGTCTACAATTGCTCTCTGTAATTGCCTTTAGTTCACAGCCTTGAGTGATTTTTTTCTTTTTTCATATTCACACGCATCTTCCATGCTATACTCTGAACTCCTGGAAGGCAAGTTTTGTTGTGTTTATACATGATTCTTCCTCTGGTGCTTAGCATGATTAAGTATATAATCAATGTTTATTGAGTGAATGATGAATGTATGAAGACTGTAGTTAGGAGATACTGAATCAGAAAGATGACATTTCAAATCCTGACCATGGTACTCTAACAGCCCTGTGACCTTGGACAGGTAAGTTATTTTACCTCACTATTCCCCTTTTTTCTCACCTGTGAATTGGGGGTAATGATAATAATATTAGGTTCAACTTTGTGAAATAGATCATAGCCAATCTTTTTTGAGCTACAAAATTAGCAATTTCATGTGGTTAGGTTTAATGCTTATCATATAGGTTTGTTTGGGGATTAAAATGAAAGGATAGGGCTGGGGATATGGCTCAAGCGGTAGCACGCTCGCCTGGCATGCATGCGGCCCGGGTTCAATCCTCAGCACCACATACAAACAAAGATGTTGTGTCTGCCGAAAACTAAAAAATAAATATTAAAATTCTCTCTCTCTCTCTTTAAAAAAAATGAAAGGATATATAAATTAAAAATTCTAGATTCTAAACTTCTGAGTATGGTGCCACACACCTGTAATTCCAGTGGCTCAGGAGCCTGAGACAGGAGGATCTTGAGTTCAAAGCCTGCCTCAGCAACTCAGCAAGGCCCTAAGCAGCTTAGCAGGACCCTGTCTCTAAATATAAAATAAAATGGATTGAGAATGTGGTTCAGTGGTTAAGCTCCCTGGCTTCAAGTCCTAGTACAAAAAACAAAACAAAAAACTAGAAACTGGTCAACCCTCGGACCTTATTGAAGGTTAGATATTGTCATAGTTGTGGAGTTATCATTGTTATTATTAGCTCCTGGGCAGTGTTGAAGAGACTGTTTTTCCCTCTATTGAATGGGCTTCATACTCTTATTGAAAAATCAATTAACCATAGATGTATTAGTTTACTTTTGGAGTCTCAATTCTATTCCATTATTCTATGTTTTTATCCTTATGCCAGTACCACAAAGTATTCATTATAGTTTTGTAATACATTTTGAAATCAGGAAGTGTGAATCTTCCAGTGTTGTTTTTGTCTTTGAATATTGTTTTGGCTATTTGGGGTCCCTTGCATTTCCATTAAGAATATTATGATTACCTTGTCCATTTCTTCAAAAGAAGCACCCCCGTTTTAAAAAAGAATACCTTTATTTTATTTATTTATTTTTATGTAGTATTGGGATCGAACCCAGGGCCTCACATGCTAGGCGAGTGCTCTACCACTGAGATACAACCCCCGCCCTACCCTAGGTTTTAGACAGGGATTTCATTGCCTTTGCAGATTATTTTGGAGAATATTATAATATCATGTATTACAATGATATTATAATAATAAAATAATAAAAATAATATTATGATATAATAATACACATTTTTATAATATTATAATAATTAAGGCTTTTAATTTGTGGATATAGACTGTGCTTCCATTTGTTTAGGTCTCCTGTAATTTCCTTCAACAAGTTTTTGTGGTTTACAGTGTACAAGTCTTTCACTTGTTTTGTTAAATTTATTCCTAAGTATTTTTTACGATGCAATTGTAAATGGAATTGTTTCCTTAAATTCGTTACTGGAATGTTCATTGATAGTGTATAGAAATACAGTTGAGAGTTGTGGGTATAGCTGAGTGGCAGAGGGCATGCCTATGATGCACAAGACCCTGGATTTGATCCCTAGTATTGCCAAAAAAAAAAAAAAAAAAGAAAGAAAGAAAGTAAATGTAACTGATTTTTATATATTGATCTTGCAACTTTTCTGAATTCATTTATTAACTCTTAATAGTTTTGTTTTGTTTTCTTAGTGCTGGGGATTGATCCAGAGCCTTCCACATGCTTGATAAGTACACTGCCACTGAGCTACATCTCAGCCCTTTTTTCTTTATTTAGTGTGGAATCTTGAGGATTTTCTATATATAAAACCTTATCATCTGTGAATGAAGATAGTTCCCCTTTTCCCCTTCCAATCTGAATGTCTTTTCTTTCTTTTTCTTGTCTAACTTCCCCGGAAAGAACTTTCAGTTCAATATAGAAGTGGCAAGGTCAGATATCTTTGTCTTGTTCTTGATCTCAGAAGAAAAAAGCATTCAGTCTTTCACTCTTAAGTATGTTAGCTATTACAGTTTTTCATAGATGCCTTTATTAAGGAAGTTCTCTTCTAAGTTTGTGGAGAGTTTTTAATTGATAAAATATCTTAGATTTTTATCAAAAATTTTTCTATATTTATTGAAATTATCATGCATTTTTCTTTGTTACATGTTTCATTGATTGAATTTCATACAGTGACCCAACTTGCATTCATGGGGCAGACCACACTCGGTCATAGTGTATAGTCCTTTTTATATCGTGTTGAATTTGGTTTGTGACTACTTGTTGGGGATTTTACATCTATTCCTAAGGGATATTGGTTTATTGTTTTATTTTCTTGTGATGGCTCTGGCATTAGTAACAGGGTAATACTGGCCTCATATTAGTAAGTGTTTCCTCCTGTTTTTGAAAGAATTTAAGAAGTGTTGGTGTTATTTCTTTTTTTATTAGTTGCTCAAAACATTACAATGATCTTGACATATCATATTTTTTAAAAGTTTGATAGACTTCACCAGTGAATCTATCTGGTCTGGATTTTTCTTTATTGGAAGTTTCTATTACTGACTCAATCTTGATACTCATTAAACATCAACCCCTTTACCTCTACTCCAACCCCTGGTATCCACCGTTTTATTTTTATCTGTGAATTTAAATGTGTTAGATACCTTGATGTCTTAGTACATTCTGTGCTGCTATGACATAATACCAGAGACTGGCTTACTTGTAAAAGAGAAGAAATTTATTTCTTGTAGTTCTAGAGCCTGGAAAGACCAAAATTGATGGGCTAGCATCTGGCAAAGGCATTCATGGCAAAAGGTGAGAGGGTGAGAGGGCAAGAGAGGCAGGAGAGAGAGAGAGAGAGAAGGGGACTGAATTTGTCCTTTTATAAGGAATCCACTCCTGTAATAACAGCAGTAATCCACTTGTGAGTATAGGCTGCTTGTGGCCTAATCACATCTTAAAGGCCCCATTTAATAGTGTCACATTGAGGATAAAGTCTCTAACACATGCACTTTGAGAAACATTGAAATCACAGCATTCATGTAAGTGGAATCATGCAGTACTTATCCTTTTGTGACTAACTTACTTCATTTAGCATAATGTCCTTAAGGATAAGGTTCATCCATGTTATAACAGGTGACAGGATTTCTTCCTTTTTAGGGCTGCATTCCATTATACACATATACTATGTTTTGTGTTTGTTTTGTTTTTCTGGTGCTGGGGATTGAATTCAGGGCTTCATACAATCTAGATAAGCATTTTGCTACTGAGCTACACTCCCAGCCCGCAACAGTTTATTTTTCTGTTCATCAATCAACATATATTCAGATTGCTTCTGTCTCTTACCTAATATCAATAGTGCTGTCATGAATATAGATGTGCAAATATCTCTTCTGAGACCCTGATTTCAGTTCTTTTGAATATGTACCCTGAAGATGGAGTGGTAGTTCTATTTTTAATTTTTGGAGAGCCAGATTATGTTTTTTTAAAAAAAAATATTTATTTTTAGTTGTAGTGGACACAATACCTTCCTTCCTTCCTTCCTTCCTTCCTTCCTTCCTTCCTTCCTTCCTTCCTTCCTTCCTTCCTTCCTTCCTTTCTTTCTTTCATGTGGTGCTGAGGATGGAACCCAGGGCCTTGCACATGCTAGGCCAGCACTCTACCGCTGAGCCACAACCCCAGCCCAGATTATGTTTTGATATATAGTTCACATACCATAATCTTTACCATTTAAAAGTGTACAACTCCATGGACTTTTTAAAGTGTATTCATAATGCTATGCCACCATCACCAATGTCTTATTTCAGAAGAAACCCGTACCTGTTAGTTGTCATATTCTTCTTTCTCCATCTTCCTCCCCACAATAAAGCAACAACTGATCTACTTTCTGTTGTACAGATAGATTTTCCTATTATGGTTATTTCATATAAAAGAAATAATATAAGGCATAGGTGAATGATTTCTTTCACTTAGCATGATTTTTCCAAGGTGTATGCACATCAGAGCACATATTAGTACTTTGTTCTTTTTATTGCTAAATAACATTTCATGGATATTGTATATGGATAGACCAGATTTTGTATTTTCATTCATCAGTTAATGGATATTTGGATTATTTCTACCTTTTCACTGTCATAATGCTCCTATTAACATTTTTATATAAGCTTTTATGTTACCATATGTTTTCAATTCTCTTGAGTTATATACTTAGAAGTGGAATTGATGGATTATTTTGTAACTGTTTAACTTTTCAAGGAACTGCCAAATTGTTTTCTAAAGTGGCAGCACCATTTCAATTTTACCAGCACTGTGTAAGAGATTCATATTTCTCCACCTTATTTTTTTTTTCACCAAAACCACTATTGTCCACCTTTTTAGTATAGCCATTCCAGTATGTGTGAAGTGTGTCTGGTGATTTTGATTTGCATTTCCATGATGACTAACAATGTTGAATATCTTTTCCATGTGCTATTTACCCATAGGGAATGTGTCTAATCAGATCTTATGCTAAAACAAAAAGTTTTAAAAACTTTAAATATCCCAGGAGACAGAAAGCCCAATGCATGTTTACGAGTATAGGTGACTAATCTAGGCTCAGTAGATTATAAGGTTTGAATGTGGAAGTAGGAACAAACAATATTTCATATTAACTACTCCCAGATAGATTACAAGCATTAGGATATCAGGGTCTGTCTGTCTTGATCTGTGCTGTATCCATACTGCATAGCACACCACTCAACATAGAGCAAGGCAAGATCATTCAGGAAGAATATGTTGAATAAATGAATGATGAAATGGAACAAATAGGTTTCAAGAAAAAAAATTCAAATAAGATTTGGGATCATAGTATCATTACAGGGAAGCATTTGAAGGAGACAAGGATGTAAAATTAAATGTCATGGAGGTTGGCCAGTTCTTTGGAAAGTAATCAAAATATATGCATCCAAGAACAGAGAAACACAAAGATCCATTTCCAGGGCCTACATCCAAAATGAGCTTCTTAATCCACAAGTTAAAAGTAAAGGAAACTTACAGAACAGAAATGTGAGCAGGCAGCCTCTTCTCTAATCAGTTGAGCTGGGTTGGGCCTCTTTTGTAGCACATAGGAAAAGGGATGATCAGCAAGCAGTACAGGCCTTAGAGCCCTTGGTTGGCATAGAATTCCCCTTTCCTCAGGGAGGCAGGAGATTTTGAACTGACGAATCCAGAAAAATCTCAATAAAGGTTGGGGCCAGGCCAAAGGGTCTTGTTAGAAATTGATGTGCATGGGTCTTCAGTGGCCCAGGAAATGACCACATGGAGGGGTGCTTGGAAACAAAAGCAGACCAAGATTTTGTCCCAGTTCTTCTATTTTCTAGCTGTGGGACTTTGGACAAATACCTAAGTCACTCTGTGCCTTAGCTTCTGTATCTGAATAATGTAGATAGAAATGTTGTTTATCTCCACAGAGGGGTTGGGAAGATTAAATAATCTTTGGTGCATGTATGGCACAAAGTGATTCAGTGATGACCCTAACCCACAAAATCTCTAGGATAACTGACCTACAGGACAAAGAGGACAGTTCTATTGTGTTAAACTGAAATAAATATGACCTAAACATTGCTTTATACTTGGGTGATAAAGTTTGGTCCCAAGTGGCCTCCATATACAATGAACTGAAACCTAGTTTGATGTAAAGGAAGCTGTAACCTAATTTGAGAATATATCCTGGTAACCAAGCAACTGAACCTCAATAAATCATAGCAGCCAAACCCTCAGCCAATCCCAGGTTGAATGCTGACAAATTGTGTCCAATTAAGGCAAAGGCCCACTTGCACCAATCAGGTCATCTCTGTAAGGCCATTTCCTGTTTTTATGTTGTAAATGTAGCTCACCACATTGGAGGTGGGGGCATTGTGAGCCATTTTCAGTGTGTAGTGCTGCCTGGTTCTAGAACCTATTTCCTGCTCAAATACACATTATTAAACTTGATTCATTTCAGTTTTAAAAAATTTGCTTTATCTGAAACCCTGGGGCAAAAGGATTATCCATAAAAGGAAAACTTGATAAATTGGACCTCACCAAAATCAGAACTTTTGCTCTGCAAAAGCCCATGCAAAAGGGTGGTCTACAGACTGGGAGAGAATATTTGAAAACTAAGTATCTGACAAAGGACTATGAAGATCTTCTGAGTCTCTGATTTGTTTTGAATGAACCATAGAACTCAACAGTAGAAACCATTTAATCAGAAATTAGACAAAAGATATCAATAATCATTTCACTGAAGAGGATATACATGTGCCAAATAAGAACATAAAATGATGATATACATTATTTCCTCAACATAAGGAAAATGTAAATTTTTACCACTTCGAGATATCATTATGTATGTATCTGGAAAAAAGAAGTAGTGACTGCACCACATGCTGTTGAGGATTTGGAAAAACTGTGTCACTCATACATTGTTATTGCAATGGAAAATGGCACCACCACTCTGGAAAAATAATTTGGAAGTTTCTTTAAACAGTGAACATGCAGGAGAGTCAGCAAGATGGCAGAGTAGAAAGGTTGCTTCCCTAGCGACTGCAGTATGAACCAAGAAAAGCAGACAGGCAGCTTCAACAAGGTAGGTGAATGATTAAGAATTAGGGGGGACTTTACTGGAATTTCATACTGCACACTCAAAACAAATCAGAGACTCAGAAGATCTTGTATAATAAAATAAAGGGGAAAGATGCCCAGTCCCACAGCCACCAACAGTGGCTGGAGACACTAGCCAGAACAGTCCCTGTGTGAATGTAGAAAAGCAGGAAAGGATTAAAGGAACCCCTATTCTCAAGAAGACTGAGGTTTGTTGGGGTATGGAGAGCTTAGAGATCAGCAACACTGCTTGAAAAAACAATGAACTGTGCTGCACAGTATCCGTGTATGGAAGAGAAGCTACCATCTCTCTCAGCAGCAGAAGGAACCATTTTGCAACTTTCTTGCAGGGGCCATCAACTGGGGGAGCCATTTGCTGGCAGACCCAAGTCTGGCCCTAAAAACAAACTGGGTAAACCCACACTGCACGACAAAGAGTGTGCCTAAGTGACCAGAAGAAAATCAAGCATGGAGAGAGGTTTACACAGGGGAATACTGGCTATGGAAACCCACCTGGCTTCCCCCTTCCCCTCTAGTCCAGGTGCTTGTGGGACCAGCTGGGAGAGAAGTGCCTGACTGGGAATTCCAAAGGGCAGGAATAGGAGAGGTTGAGTTCAGAGACTGAATCAGGAATCATGGGGTCTGAAGGCAAATTATTAGGTTAAGAACAGGCTCCTATACCATGAGTGGAACCCAAAGGAGATTCCTGAGGTGCAGTCTTCCAACATGGACTGACAATTGTGGGGCCTTGGAGGTGTGGTGACTTAAAATTTCCAGACCAATTTACATCCAGTGAAGAGACTGGAGCATACCTTAAGTCTACAACCCACTTCTAGGAGTTCCACCTCCAGGACTAACCCTCTGACCCTAGCAATCACAATCCTCTTCAGGATGGAGCTAGCATCAAAATCAAAACAATGCCACCTAACTGCTGAGAGGGATGCTGAGAAACTTTTGAATTCCAGCAGAAAAAATTGTTCAATTTTCATTCAGATCCTATTTTTTTTTCTTTTCTCTCTCACATTTCTACCATTTTTGAAACTAAGTATTTTTCATGCATAATGTTAATGAGGACTGGGCTCTCTGAATAGTATATTATAGTTTTGTTGTGTATTCTTTTATTTTTACTTTTTAAAAAAAAATTATATATATATATATATATATATATATATATATATATATATATATATATATATTTTTTTTTTTTTCCCTTTAACTTATCTGTTTCCCTGGATTCTCTTTCTCTCCTTTCTCTGGCTAACAGCCAACCTGTTAATCCCTTTTTCACAATTCCTATAATTTTTCACTTTTCTATCTTCTGTCCTCCTTCCTCATAAATATCACATCCTGCACCACTTCTGTTCTCTTTGTCCACCATTTGAAATTGTAAACACTTTTGCAAACTTACTGTTTATATTATAGAGAATAATTGAACACATCATTTCTGTTTATTGCAACAAAACTGTAGACATCTTAATAGGAACGGGTTTAAAGCTGCATAATTGCATTGTTTGCTATTATTATTTGTCTCCCCATTAAAGGCAAGGTACTGGAAACTTTCAGGGACACTATAAGTCTACAGGGTAGAAACTGTAATACCTTGGATACACACTGCTAGATGAGCAGACACAAACTGCATGAAAAAAACAAGGAAACAAATCACTTCTAACAAACCAAGATGCTCCAAAATGGAATCCATTGACACCACGGTAGAAGAAATGTCATAGAAGGAGTTTAGAATGTACACAGTTAAACTGAACTACGACACAAGGGACTATGTTAAGCATGAAATCAGAGATAAAATTTAGGAGATGAAAGATCACTTCAATAAACAGATCAAGATTCTGAAAAAAAATCAAGCAGAAATCCTTGAAATGAAAGATGGATAAACCAAATTAAAAATTCAATGGAAAGCATCACCAACAAACTAGACCATTGGAAGACAGAACCTCAGGCAATAAAGACAAAATATGTAATCTTGAAAATAGGGTTGACCACCAAGAGATGTTAAGAAACCATGAACAGAACTTCTAAGAATTATGGGATAACATGAAAAGACCAAATATAACATTTATCAGGATAGATGAAGGCACAGAGATATAAACCAAAGGTGTGCATGGTCTTTTCAATGAAATAATATCAGAAAATTTCCCAAACCAAAGGAATGAAATGTAAAATCAAATACAAGAAGCCTACAGGACCCCAAATGTGCAAAATTACAACAGACCCATAGACATTATAATGAAAATGTCTAACATACAGAATAAGGATAGAATTTTAAAGATGGTAAGAGAAAATTATCAGATTATATACAGGGGGAAAGCAATTCAAATCTCAGCTGATTTTTCAACCCAGACCTTCAAAGCTAGGAGGTCCTGGAATAGTATATACCAAGCTCTGAAAGAAAATGGATGCCAACCAACAATTCTATATCCAGCAAAATTAAGTTTCATATTTGAAGATGAAATAAAAACCTTCCATGGTAAACAAAAAAGTTAAAAGAATTCACAGTGAGAAAGCCTGCACTATAGAACATTCTCAACAAAATATTCCATGAGAATGAAATGGGAAAAAAAAAGTGAAAACCAGCAAAGGGAGGAACTACACTAAAGGAATAGTTGATAAAAGGAGAAACTAATTCAAATTAAAAACCAGAAATAGGGCTGGGGATGTGGCTTAGCTGTAGAGCACTTGCCTAGCACATGTGGGGTACTGGGTTCAATCCTCAGCACCACATAAATTAAAATAAAGGTATTGTGTCCAACTACAACTGAAACAAAATATTTAAAAAAAAATAAAAAAAACCCCACAAGACATAAACCAAAATGACCAGATATACATATCGTATCTCAATAATAACCTTGAATGTTAATGGCCTAAAGTCATCAATCAAAACACGTAGACTGGCAGATTGGGTTAAAAAGCAAGACCTACTAGGTGCATTTATGACTATACAACCAGTGGGATTCTACATCATGTACAACCAGAAGAATGAGAAATTATACTCCATTTATATATGATATATCAAAGTGCATTCTATGTCATGTATAACTAATTAGAGCACATTAAATTTTTTTAAAAATCAAGACCCAACAATATGCTATCTCCAAGAGACTCACCTCAGAGGCAAAGACATCCACAGACTCAAGGTGAAAGAACGGGGAACAACATCACTCACATGGATCACATAACAAGAAGTGGTTTCTATCCTCATATCAGATAAAGTGGATTTCAAGCCATATTTAATCAGAAGGGACAAAGAAGGACATTTCATACTGTTTAAAGGAATTATACAGCAACAAGACATGATAATCATAAATAATTATGCCCCAAATAATGGAGCATCTATGTAAATCAAACAAATCCTTCTCAAGAACTAATTAGACCACAACCTGATAATACTGGGTTTTAACACACCTCTCTCACCACTGGATACATCTTCCAAACAAAAACTAAACAAAGAAACTATAGAACTAAATAATACAATCAATTATTTAGACTTAACAGACATATATACAATGTTTTATCCATCAAGAATTGAATACACTTTCTTTTCAGCAATACACAGATCCTTCTCTAAAATATACCATAACATATATAACAAAGCAACTCTTAGCAAATACAAAAAAATAGAGATAATACCCTGCATTCTATCAGATCATAATGGAATGAAATCACAAATCAATAAAATTAAAAAAATACAAGCTACTCTAACACCTGGAAACTAAATAATACATTATTGAATGACAAATGGATAGCAGAAGAAATCAGGGATGAAACAAAAAAAAAGTACTTAGAGGTAAATGAGAACACCAATACAACATATCAAAATCTCTGGGACACTATGAAGGCAGTGCTAAGAGGAAAGTTCATTGCATTGAGCTCATTCATTAAAAGAATAAAAAGTCAACAAATAAATGACCTAACACTACATCTCAAAGCCCTAAAAAAGAAAGACGAACAAATCAACACCAAAAGCAATAGAAGATAGGAAATAATTAAAATCAGAGCTGAAATAAATAAAATTGAAACAAAAGAAACAATTGAAAAAATTGACAAAACAGAAAGTTGGTTCTTTGAAAAAAGTAAATAAAATTGATAAACCCTTAGTCACACTAATGAAGAGAAAGAGAAAACTCAAATTTCTAAAATTTGTGATGAAAAAGGAAACATGGTGGACACTACTAAAATACAGAAGATAATCAGAAACTATTTTGAAAATTTATACTGAAATAAAATAGAAAAACTTGAATATACTGACAAATTTCTGGAGACATGAATTACAAAAACTGAATCAGGAGGACATACACAATATGAACAGATCAATTTTAAGCAATGATATAGAAGATGCCATCAAAAGCCTACCACTCAAGAAAAGCCCAGGACCAGATGGATTTTCAGCTGAGTTCTATCAGACATTCAAAGAAGACCTAACACCAATCCTCAAGTTATTCCATGAAATAGGAAAAAAAAAAAAAGAGACAACCCTTCGAAACTCATTCCATGAAGCTGGTATCATTCTGATACCAAAATCAGATAAAGACACTTCAAGGAAAGAAAACTTAAGACCAATATACCTGATGAACATAGATGCAAAAATTCTCAATAAAATTCTGGCAAATCACATACAAAAACATATTAAAATATAATGCACCATGATCAAGTGGGGCTCACCCCAGGGATGCAAGGTTGGTTCAACATAAAGAAAACAATAAATGTAATTTATCACATCAATATATTTAAAGATAAGAATCATATGATCATCTCAATAGATGCAGAAAAATTGACAAAATACAGCATGTGTTCATGTTCAAAACACTAGAAAAACTAGGGATAATAGGAACATACCTCAACATGGTAAAAGCTATATATGCTAAACCAAAGGCCAGCATTATTCTAAATGGAGAAAAATTGAAAGGATACACTCTAAGAACTGGAACAAGACAAGAATGCTGTCTTTCACCACATTTATTCAAAATCATCCTGGGAACTCTAGGTAAAACAATTAGAAGAAAGAAATTAAAGGGATATGAATAGGAAAAGAAGAACTCAAACTATTACTATTTGCCAACAACATGATTCTGTATTTAGAAGACCCAAAATATTCCACCAGAAAACTTCTAGAACTAACAAATGAATTCAGCAGAGTAGCAGGATATAAGATTAACACCCATAAATCAAATGTGTTCTTATATATCAGTGACAAATCTATTGAAAGAGAAATTAGGAAAACCACCCCATTCACAATAGCCTCAAAAAAATATCTGGGAATCAATATAACAAAGGAGATGAAGGACCTCTACAAAGAAAACTACAGAACACTAAAGAAAGAAATTGAAGAAGATCTTAGAAGATGGAAAGATCTCCCATGCTCTTGGATAAGAGAATTAACATTATCAGAATGGCTCTACTACCAAAAGTATTATACAGATTTAATTAAAATCCCAATGACATTCTTCGTAGAAATAGAAAAAGCAATCATGAAATTCATTTAGAAAAATAAGAGACCCAGAATAGCCAAACCAATCCTTAGCAAAAAAAGTGAAGGAGGTGGCATCACAATAGTAGACCTTAAATTATACTACAGAGCCATAGTAGCAAAAACAGCATGGTATTGACACCAAAATAGACATGTAGACCAATGGTACAGAATAGAAGACACAGAGAAAAACCCACATAAATATGGTTATCTCATACTAGACAAAGGTGCCAAAAACATATATTGGAGAAAAGATAGCCTCTTCAACAAATGGTGCTGGGAAAACTGGAAATCCATATGTAGCAAAATGAAATTAAACCCCTCTCACCCTGTACAAAAATCAACTCAAAGTGGATCAAAGATCTAAGCATTAGGCCAGAGATCCTGTGCCTACTAGAAGAAAATGTAGGCCTAAATCTCCACCATGTCAGCTTAGGAACTGACTGCCTTAACAAGACTCCTAAAAACACAAGAAGTAAAATCAAGTATCAATAAATGGCATGGAATCAAACTCAAAAAATTCTTCATAGCCAAGGAAACAGTCAAGATTATGCAGAGAGAGACTAAAGATTGGGAGAAAATATTTACCACATGCCGCTCAGATACAGCATTAAAATCCGGGATATATAAAGAACTAAAAAAATTCAACACCAAAAACCAAACAAACGAAAAACCCCAAATCAATAAATGGGCAAAGGAACTAAACAGTCACTTCACAGAAGAAAAAATAAATCAATCAACAAATATATGAAAAAGTGTTTGACATCTCTAGTAATTAGCAAAATGAAAATCGAAACTACTCTAAGATTTCACCTTACTCCAGTCAGAATGGCAATCATCAAGGATATAAACAACAATGAGTGTTGGCGAAGATGTGTGGAAAAGGCACACTCATACATTGGTAGTGGAACTGCAAATTGATTCAGCCAATATGGAAAGCAGTATAGAGATTCCTCAGAATACTTGGAATGGGACACCATTTGACTCAGTTATCCCACTTTTTGGTTTATACCAAAAGAATTTAAATTCTACATACTACAGTAACATAGCCACATCGATGTTTGTAGCAGCTCAACTCATAATAGCTAAACTATGGAACCAGCCTAGGTGCCCTTCAACAGATGAATGGATAAAGAAACTGTGTTATATTTATGTTTGATGTGTGAAAATGCATTCTACTGTCATGTATAAGTAATTAGAACAAATAAATTTTTTTTAAAAAAAGTATAGAGTCACACAGCCTCATTAATGTTTATAGCAGCACAATTCACAATAATTAAACTGTGGAATCAACCTAGATGCCCTTCAGTAGATGAATGGATAAAAAATGTAGCATATATACATAATGAAATAGTACTCAGCAATAAAAGAGTATTAAAAAAAAAAGTATAGAGTCAGGTGTGGTGGCACGTGCCTGTAAAATAGTGAACATGC
This sequence comes from Marmota flaviventris, assembly GCF_047511675.1. Classification (NCBI taxonomy): domain Eukaryota; kingdom Metazoa; phylum Chordata; class Mammalia; order Rodentia; family Sciuridae; genus Marmota; species Marmota flaviventris. The sequence goes on from NC_092518.1 coordinate 121,808,154, forward strand.
AGTCACCATACAACCTAGCAGTTGCACTCCTGGACATTTTTCTCCAAAAAATGAAGACTTGTGTTCATGTAAAAAGTTTTAAGTGAATATTTATAGCACATTTTATTTTGAATAGGAAAAAATAGACCCTTGGAAACATGGATTGAACCCAGATGTTCTTTAAGTGAATGAATAAATAAACTGGTACATCCATCACGGAATATGACTTCGCATGAAAATGAGTGAACTATTGATATAGCAATGTGGAAGATTGTCCAGGGAATTATGCTGAGTGAAAACAGCCAATACTAAAAGGTTACGTACTTTGTGATTCTGTTTATATAGCAGTTTTGAAGTGATGAAATTGTAGAGAGGGCAGATTAATGGTGGCCATGTTTAGGATGGGTTGGGGTCTGGGAGGGAGGTCCATGTGATTATAAAATGGTAAAGCAGGGTTCCTTCTGGTGATGGATCTGTTTGGAATCTTGACTGGGTTGGTGGACACATGAACCAATACATGTGATCAAACTATATAGAGCTAAAGACACACATGCAAATGTGTACCAGTAACTGTTGCAATGTGAATAAAATCTGTGGATTTTACCATGTCAATGCCTTAGTTGTGATCTTGGAGTCATTTTCCAAGGTATTACACTTTGACAAGACTGGGTTCATGAGATCTCCATATAATCTCTTAGATCTGCATGTGAATCTAAAGTGATGTTAAGAAAGATTTTGAGAAAAGTATAAACAATGACAGATAAAGTGTCACTAACTGGAAAACCAAATCTGAAAAAGGATTTAAAAGAAATGAGAGAGAAGCTGTGATTTGTCACCCATTCTGTGCAGAGTGCATTTCTAACAATGGCAGTGGGCCATTGTGACATTGAGTGCAGGTGGAATGTGGAGGTAGCAGGGCCTGTTTAGTGCAGCACAAACCCCACCATTGTAGGCCACTCCCTTCTAGTGCAGCTGGGATCCACTAGCAGGTTCCTTCAGGGGCCAGGACCATGGCTAATCCTAACAGTAGCTGCCATGCTCTGAACGCGCACTAGGGGCCAGGCCCTGTGCTAAGAGCTTTCTGTGAATCATGGGCTTCCTCCTGGCCACAGCCCACTTGCCCTTTGCAGACCAGGCTTTGTGGTTTTCAGAGGCCTCAACCCCAGCCAGTCGGGTGTTTGGTATGTGCACTGGATGCCTGGTGGATGCTGTCTTCCTAGAGCTGAGAGGAGCTGGAGAGTGGGCTCTGGTCAGCCCCTTCCCCAACCTCCTCATGCCTGTGCCCCAGGACTGCTGGCCAATGAGGAGTGGTCAGGAGTGATCATGTAGGGGTCCTGGGCTCCCTTCACCCCCACATCCTGTGGTCAGACAGCAGGGCTCTGGGGAAGGGTTCTTGGGCAACCATAGCTGACACCTCTGAAGCATTTTGGGTGCCAGACACTGCTCAGAGTGTCACCCTCATCCTCTCATGCCATCCTCCATAGCATCCTATGAGGTTGGTGGGATTTCCATCTCCCTGTTCTCGGTAAGGAGATGGAGCCTGACACAGGTGAAGTTGCCGGGGGACACCAAGCTGGTTAGTGGTGAGCAGTGTTTTGCACCCAGGCCTGGCTGACCCCAGAGCCCATGATCAAGTTCATGCCTGAGGTCTAGATAGGCGCTCAATAAATGTGTGTTGGATGACAGAATGGCTACTTCCTGAAGCCCACCCTCTAGAAGGTAGTACTAGTAGGTATTGGATGCATGTCTTAATGTGAGGGAGCAAATCTATGATGGCTGTGATCCCAGCTTCTTGTTAAAGGCTCCTGTTCATCTAGACAGTAGTATCAAGGAAAGATCTGTTTATGTTTGTTGAGTACCTGCTGTGTACCCAGCATTGGGTTACACATCAAGAATGAATGAGAATCTGGGCACAGTGGTGCATACCATTAATCCCAGTGACTTGCGTGGTTGAGGCAGAAGGATTGCAAGTTTGAGGTTAGCCCCAGCAACTTAGTGAGGCCCTGAACATGATGTTGCATGACTGTAATTCTGGCTACTTGGGAGGCTGAAGCTGGAGAATCATAAATTCAAGCCAGCTTCCTCAACTTAGTGAAGCTCTGTCTCAAAAAAAAAAAAAAAAAATCAAAAGGGTTGGGGATGTAGCTGAATGGCAGAGTCTCCATGGGTTCAATCCCCAGTACTACACACACACACACACACACACACACACACACACACCAAACCTGAGGATGTCCCCACTTTTAGCAAATGCTCAGTGTTGCTGGTGAGACCAATGTGGCTGTGATCTTCATTGTGTTTACTTTTATATCTCCATCTTGTGAGTCCTTCTCCTTGTATATTTGCTAATGAGCTAATGATCACCACTTGGAATGTGCCTGGTAGGTGTTTCTAACATCTATTTCTGTTATGGGGTCCAGACTCCTTTGTAATAGGGATCGTCCAGCTCTCCTGGCAATGGCAGTTTAAGTTCCAGCATGTGGGTGTATAGGGTATGGTGAGGAGATATCTCACAGAGGAAACTAACCCCCTTTACCCAACTCTTTCTCCCATGTGCTTCTTTCATTAGCAGTTTATCTGGGTTATGACAATCTCTTCAATTGCAGATTTCAGGTATTATCTCTGGGCTTTAGCTTCCTCATCAATAATTTGACAGCCTGTGAGTAGCCCAATATCCTACTCAACTGTGAGGTCAATGACTTAGGTCTTTTTAGGATTCACAGACTTGCCTAAAGGCACACACTGGATCAGGGAAAGAGATTGACTTCCCCACCCCAACAGACTTTTTTCTGCCTTCTACCTTTTACTCCAGCAAATTCCTGGAATCTCACCGTAGTGGAGTACAGAGGTCACAAGCAGTTGACAAAGACAAATTTGGGTTAAATCTTAACTTCTCCACTTCTAAGCTTTTTGACCTTGGATGAATGAATTAAGGTAGCTTAGCTTCAGTTTCCTCCTTTGTAAAATGGGGATACTAACAGGCCTTGACTTGCAGAGTCAACCTGAGGCTTAGGTGGAGAGAGAGAGAGAGAGAGAGAGAGAGAGAGAGAGAGAGAGAGAGAGAGAGAGAGAGAGAGAGATATTTTTTTCTGGTCTTTGTTTGCAGATGACATGAACATCTATATAGAATATGTCAAAGTACTGACAAAAGAAACTCCTAGAACTAGTAAGCGTTCAGTCACAGGACATATGGTTAATATACAGAAGTCATTTGCTTTGTTAAATACAAGGAATGAACAATGCAGTTGAGAATTGAAAACGAATACACTTTATAGTAGTTGCACAGCTGAAATACTTAAAGCACAAACCTAAGAATATGTGAAGGATCTATATGTACCAAATTCTTATAAAAGAAATCAAAGAAGATCCAAATAAATGTAGAGAGATCTTGTGTTCATTGACTGAAAGTCTCAGTATTGTTAAGATGTCACTTCTTCCCGACTTGAGCTATAGCTTGAATGCATTTCCAATGAAAATCCCATCAAAGTATTGTCAATATTGACAAAGTGATTCTAAAGTTTATATGGAAAGGCAAAAGGTTTAAAATAGTCAAGAAAATACTGAAGAAGAAGACAGTTAAAGTACTACTATGATTTCAAGACTTCCTATAAAATGACAGAAATCAAGATGCTATGGTCTTGCTGAAAAAATAGACAGACAAATCCATGGAATAGAATAGAATAGAATGGAATAGAATAGAGAGCCTACAAATAAACCCAAACAAATACAACTATCCTTTGACAAAGAACAAAGCCAGTTCAATGGATAAAGGATCAAATGGTGCTGGAACTATTGGATGTTTATATAAAAAAAGAACCTAGGACCAGACCTTATAGCTTTCATAAAAATGAACTCAAAATAGAGCATAATAGATCATAGACCTACATGTAAAGTGCCCAGCACATGGCAGGTGCTCCATCAATGGTCACCGTGGGTATTTGGAAACATTTTGAGGCTTTTTGAGTTGGCTGGCCAAGAATTTGTGGTCCTTGTGGGAAGCTGGGTGGATCTTATAAGAGACCTATTGTTCCTCAGTGTGGCTGGGTGACCACCTGCGTCAGAGTAATGTGGGATGTTTATGACAAAGACAAATTCCTGGGCTTATTGCAGATTGGGACTCCCTGTGATTTTTGAATTTTAATTTTTCTTAAAAAAACACCTTTATATAAAGTGGATGCATTTTCAAGTTTGAGAGTTTTTGGTGTAGGGTTAGTCAAGATAAGGAGTCAGTCACTCACCCAGTGGTTCCAATTATAGACCCACCATTTTCCTTAGTCCATGATAAAGGGAGTGGAAGGGTGAATAGGCTTGAGATTCAAAGGAGTTTGAGTTTGATTGCTGTGTCTGCCCCTTATTGACTGCATGACCTTAGGAAAAGTACCCTCCTCTCTGAGCCTTGATGCCTCTTTGCTAAACAATGATGATAAAATAGTGGTTCTTGCCTCCTAGTCTAGGTGGGAGGTTTCAATGAAACAAAGCCTGGCCTTATGGGTATTTTGTCAGTATTAGCTGAGTTATACTTGAAACACCACTCAAAAGAAGGCAGGAAAATTGAGAAGAGGAAAAGGGAAACCATGGGACTTGGTTTATTGTGAGATAGCTTCAGATGGGGGGAGAATTGGATGGCCAGAAGGCAGCGAGTGACCCATGTGTTGTATCACAGGAGAGATAGCAATGATACTGGGCTACTCAGTGGTTGAGCATTCTTTGGGAGATGGGTACCTGCTTTCAGACAGAATTGGCCTAAAATGGTGGAGAGATTTGAGGTCTGAAGAGCTTCCTGCTTTCTGTCTTCAGAGTATGAAAAGCCAGTCATAGACCATAGCTATTGCCTTCAAGAACTAGCGTTTTTCAAAGGAAGCTGCCTTTTAAGTGTTGTACTGTCTTGACTTCTTCAAGATGAGAAAAAATTCCTGAGCCCCCTCTGCTGGCTATATTGGAGAAGAACAGGTGAGGAAATTAACACAATGATCTCTGAAAACATAGAAAGGTTCAGGGGGATATAAAGAAACTACATTTACACAATCAGTCAGAGAAGTACTTTCACTCATATGTCTTTGCATACAGACGGCACACAAAAACATATGCAAGCACATACTAGCACAACACATGTTAGTGCAAGGTGTTTGAGAGTACCAGCTCTGGCCTCATGCAGAGCAGCTATGCATATCCCACTTAGAGCTGTGCAATCCTGGACAGGTTTATTAACCTTTTAACTTTATTATTTTAAAATTTTAATATGTATATAAACATCTATGCTTGTGTACATATGAATATATGATATATCTATATCATGATTCATGGAAAGGGCCCCTTTATTACATAGTAAGCACTTGGTAAGTAGAAAGCTATCATTCTTCTATTATTATGTCAAATTCATCTTTTCAAAGCTTTAGTTTACTTATATATAAATTAGGATTATTAACCGTTGCTTCTATGGTGTTTTTACCCTGTGTCTGGCACCGTTCATGCTTTTTAGGTATTTTTCTCATTTAATCCTCACAGCAACCCCACAGAGAAGGAACTATTGTTATCATCATTTTATAGATGAGATACAATGAGTCTCACAGGGGGTAAGTGACTTGTCCATAGTCAGATGGCTAGGAATGGGAGAGTTGGGATTCAAACACAACTTGGTTTCAGAGATTGTTCTATACTTTCCTTATGGATAGGATTAGAAGAGATGTTTCCTATAAAGTGCACAGTACAATTGTAGGCAGACCATAAACACTCAATAAAAACTATTATTTTTTTTTAATTCAGATTTCAGTGCACATCTCTGGGCACATATAGACAGAAGTTAGTACCTGGATGTGTACACACATGCAAATATACCAGTGTACACCTGGATCCTCAAATGCATTAATTTATGAAATGTGTGTTCCATAACATTCATTGAGCACACATTTCATAACTGGAGATTTTTTAGACACTAGGGAACAGATTTGAACAAAACAGACAAAAATCCCTAGCCTTGTGGATAAAAGACATTCTAGTGGGTGAGAAAACATGATAAATAAGATTTAAATACTATATAATTGGTTAGATAATGATATATTCAGAAGAAAATATAAACAAGGAAAAGGGAGATGAGGTAAGGGCTTGGCATTTTAGGTAAGGGTGGCCAAGAAAGGTCTAATGAAGAAGATACTTTTTTGAATAAAGATGAGCTGTGCAGCTGCTTGTAACACGATGTTCCCAGGCTGAGGAAACAACAAGGTCAAGTGCCCTGGGTGGGAGAGTACCTGGCATCTTCAAGCCATACTGAGAAGGTCAGTGTATCTGCAAGGGGCCGATCTAGAGGGAGAGTAGTTTCCAGGAGTGAAAATGTGGAGGTCATTGGTGACTTTGAGAAGAGCAGTTTAGAGTGCCATGGTAGGACAGAAAGCCTGATTGAAATGGGTTCTGGAAGGAATTGGAAACAGCAGGAGTAAATAACTCCCAAGTTTTATTATAAAGGACAGCAAAGAAATGGAGCAAAGACTGGAGGGGAAGTGAAGTCAAGAGACACCTTTTTTTTTCTAATGCTTTTGGGGCTGGGGATGGAACCCAGGACCTTGTACATGCTAGGCAAGTGTTCTACCATGGAGCTACACCCAAGCCCATGTGGAATTATTTTTTAAACAAGAGAAATACTTATGAGATTCTATGATATTTGAAATGATTCAGAACTGATGGATCTTCTAGGGACCAGACAGTTGATGTGGAGAAAACAGAGGGAAGAATTTCTAGAGGATATCCTTGAGCAGATGGAGGAATGAGACCCTATGCTCAGGTGGACATTAGCTAGCAAGGAGTCTTGACTTGTCCCTAGTGAAAGGAGAGAAAGTATCACATATGGGCAAAAATGCTGAAATATTCTTAGAGAAACATGAAGTAAAATTGCCAATGGAGTTTGCACATAACTGACAGAGGTCTGAAGAGAGAGAAGAAAGTTTGAAATGTTCTTTAAGGAGTGTTAGAACAAATGGACCTAGGAAACTATATATGATTCCAGGATAAGTTTGATATCTCACTTGGGTTGAGGTTTTTAGTTATGAATTCAGGGTAAAACCCGCGGGAATAGTTGTATTCTGCCTCTAGTTCTATTGAGGTATATAGGTGCAGCCACAGAGGAAGGGGAGAGTTGGATCTGACCAGGAGTGTTGTTTAGATAGTGCCGTAAGAGATTTTAATGAGTGACCAAAAGCATTTAAGGTGGATCAGGGAATAGGAGATGCTACCGGGTAGGTGGACAGTGAAAAGGTGGTAAGATCAATGAAGTGCTGACTTGGCATGGTTTGAAATGGGTTCTGGAAGGAATTGGAAACAGCAGGAGTAAATAACTCCCACATTTTATTATAAAGGACAGCAAAGAAATGGAGCAAAGGACTACTGGATTTGCAATTTAAGGAGTGAATTGAAAGGACAAGAGGTCCTCTTGGAGAGGCAGAGAGGGTAACTATGAAATTGAGATATAGAAGATGTACAGTTACTGGTCTTGGTCAAACCTAGGCATAGTTAGTTAGGGATGATCACAGGTTCTTTGCAGTGTCTGTTATCCGAAGTAGAGTGTGTTTCCCTGCCCCTGGAGCCTAGGTTGGCTCTGTGACTTCTTTTGACCAAGACAAAAAGTAGAAAGTGGAGTTATATGATTGTTGAGCCTCAGTCTCAAGAGTCCTGGAAACTTCTGTTTTGCTTACTCGGTATGCTGCCATCTTACATTAAAAACAAAAACAAGCCAGATATGATGGTATACACCTGTAATCCCAGCGACTCAGGAGGCTGAGGCAGGAAGATCACAAGTTCAAAGCCAGCTGCAGTAACTTAGTAAGCCCCTATCTTAAAGAGTCAAAAGGACTGGGGATGTGGCTGTGTGGTGGAGCATCATGGGTTCAGTACCCAGGACTACACATAAAACAAACCAACAAGACCACATGGAGAAAGAAGCTTAGCCCCTAGCTAGCCTACCTCTAGTGGCATAAGTAAGCCCAGGAGAGACAGTTCATAGACTTGTGGGAAATAATGCATTCACTTATTGTTTTAAGCTGCTAAGTTTTAGAGTGGTTTGTCATGTAGTGACAGGTAATTTAACACATGAAAGTGCGATTGTGGGAATGAGCAACTGAGGTGGGGTCAAGGATGTAATTGTTGGAGTTCAAGGAACTGAGAAGCCAGGGTATTGGGCAGATCATCTGTATGTAGATTGAAATTGCCAGGGATTGAGGCAGGTGGGTGTTGGAGGGAGTGTAGAATGTTAGGATTGAAAATCCTCAAGAAATCCATAAGTGTGATTTGAGGCAGTACAATCTGATGCAATGATATTCCAAGCTGGCAATTTTAATGTAGCTGGGTGTTTTTTTTAAAGTACATACAAATATATATAAAACCCCATGTGAATTTTATGCACACATATAGATGTGTGCATGAATACACACACATACACATGTACTATAGATTCACACATATACATCATGCAAGCTTCCTGAAATACAATTATATATGTAAATATACATACAAACACAGCTATATACAAATGCTCATGCAGTCAAGTCCAAATGCACAGATGTGCACTCCCATGTGCATCCACAGAAACATACAAATATAGATGATGCAAGCATTTATGCAATTGTGCCCATAATCACATAGACATGCACTGACATACACAGGTTCACAGACAGCCTCACATAGTGAGACATGCAGATAAGTGCTTTTGTACACTTTGTAACATACTAAGAGCCACACAATTATGTTCATCTAAATGTGTACATGTGGATAGTTACAGAATGTTTACCCATGTACCCAAACACATAGAACATATATCACAATTGTATCCACACATTCACCAGAACAGAAGTATACTCGTGCATGCACCCAGACATAGCTCCAGCACATTGATGGCCAAACATATACACATTTGCTCACATATTAATGTACACATATACACACACTCATCTGAAAGCACACACATACATGTACTTCCAGGTATACAGAGCCCCTGATAGTGCCAAGACACTTGTGAATCCTTTTATCATATCTTGAAGCTATTTTTTTTATTGGTTGTTCAAAACATTACAAAGCTCTTGACATATCATATTTCATACATTTGATTCAAGTGGGTTATGAACTCCCTTTTTTACCCCAAATACAGATTGCAGAATCACATCGGTTACACATCCACATTTTTACATAATGCCATATTAGTAACTGTTGTATTCTGCTACCTTTCCTATCTTCTACTATCCCCCCTCCCCTCCCCTCCCATCTTCTCTCTCTACCCCATCTACTGTAATTCATTTATCTTCTTGTTTTTTTCCCATTCCCCTATTTTTGAATTTGATTTGTGTTCTGCCTGTGTTTATCTGGTTGATGGGACAGGTGGCTTTTCCATAGCAGTCACTTGGCTCCTGCTTCACAGGGAGAAGGCGGGGGGGCATCTGGGCCAGCAATGAGGACAAACCACTAAGCCTAGAAAAATACAGTGGGAGATGGGGATGGAGAAGTAGTTTGGGTCCAGAAGCATGGCTTTCAGTGCTTGGAGTAACAGCTTAATGGCTGAGTGAAGAATTAGGAGTCCAGCTGGATGTAGTTGAAATCCCAGTTCTCCTACTTGTTAGCTGTGTTACCTTGGGCAAATCACTTTCTCTCTCTGAGTGTCAGTTTTCTCATTTGGAAAATGTTGATAGTAATAACTACCTCTAGGAGTTTTCATGAGTTAATATTTTTTAAAAAAATATTTTATTTTTTAGTTGTAGATGGACACAATATCTTTATTTTTATGTGGTGCTGAGGCTCAAACCCAGGGCCTCTCACGTGCTAGGCAAGCACTCTACTGCTGAGCCACAACCCCAGCCCTTAAGTTAATACTTATAAAAACACAATAGTGTGGGCTGGGGATGTGGCTTAAGTGGTAGCACGCTGGCCTAGCATGCACGGGACACTGGGTTCGATCCTCGGCACCACATAAAAATAAAATAAAGATGTTGTGTCCACCGAAAACTAAAAAATAAATATTAAAAAATTCTCTCTCTCTCTTTAAAAAAAAAAGCACAATAGTGTGTATGATGTATAGTTAGCTATTAGTGTTAGCTATTGCTATTGGTGTTGTTTGAAGTAAAAACTCCTTCATCTGCTAGACAAGAGTCCTAAATTCCCACCATTAGCTCCACTGGCTACTTATGGTGCTGTCTTCAGATACAGGGATGGGCTGTGAAACAAATTGCCTTTGGTTGTACAAGGATGGGAAGGGAAGTATGACGCAGGGCTCAGAAAACTCAGAATGAAGGGGGGAGTTCCAGGGAGGGGCAGGACTATGTGTGATGCTTTACTGATATGCTTTAGGTAACAGAGAACCTAAGATAGAACTGTGGTTACCCAAAGCTCTCTCTCGAAGACTACCCTGTGGTCTGACAGTAGAGTCTATTCCTGGGACTGCTGTATGAGCAGACATTAAAGGGAATGTCTGTCACCATGTTACTCACTGGCCCATGGCTATGGAAGATTTGAACATAAGCCTATGGTAAGGGGCCTTTATCTATTTAAAGAGACATTGAAAAAAGTTGAGGAAACATATGTATTACAGGGGTACAGTTCAAAGCATTTCACAAACTGGCACATCTGGGCAACTACCAGCCTGGTTTCTTTTTTATTATCATAATGTTTGCTATGATTTAAATTGAGGTGTCCCGAAAGGCTCATTTGAGAGTCAGTGCAAGAAAGTTTAGAGATGAAATGAGTGGGTCATAAGAGTGTAACCTAATCACTGAATTAATCCATTGATGGGGATTAACTGGGTCATAACTGTAGGCAGGTAGGTTGTTGCTGGAGGATGTGGGTCACTGGGGCATGCCTTTCGGTTTTATATTTTGTCCCTGATGAGTGGAGCTCTCTCTGCTTTCTGATTGCCATGCCCTGAGCAGCTTTCCTCTGTCAGGCCCCTCAGCCATAATGTTCTATCTCACCTCTATCACAAAGCAACAGTCTGCCTCTATGGACTGACACCTATGAAAGTGTAAGCCCCAAATAAACTTTTATTCCTCTATATTGTTCTTGTCAGGTCTTTTGGTCACAGTAGTACAAAAGCTGACTAAAACAACATTAGTGCATATTAATTGAATAAATTCATAGGTTTCATTGTGACATTTCCATATATGCATACAATGTGCTTTGATCACATCCACCATCCCTATTGCCCTCACTTATCCCCTCTGTCTCACCACATAGTCTTTTTCCCCTTTTCTAATAGTTCCCCTTCTACTTTCATGTTATATATTTTTTAAAATTTTACTTTACTATTATTCTAGAATCCACACAAGAGAAAACATGTAATACTTGTCTTTTGTATCTGGCTTATTTCACTTACCGTTATAATCCCCAGTTCCATTTTCCTGCAAATGACATGATTTCATCCTTCTTTATGGCTGAATAATACTCCATTGTGTACATATACCACATTTTCTTTATCCATTCATCCATTGATGGGCACCTAGGCTGATTCCATAATTTGGCTCTTATGAATAGTGTCATGGTAACATGGGTATGCAGATATGTCTTTTCTGCTTATCCTGGTTTCTAATGGCATAGATTTGGTTTTCCCGTGGACAAGTGAAATCATACAGCTTGTCATTTTTTGGTTTCTTTCACTCAAAGTATGTCTGAGAGGTCCCTCCTTATTGTTGCATATCAGTAGCATACTCTTTTTTTTAATTGATGTATAGTGTTTCTGTATGTGAATTTACTGTACTTTATCCATTTGAGTAGCTTGGGGGGGCTATTAGGAATATATACCGTGTGCATTCTAGTACATTGTTATGGTCTGAATGTTTGTGCTTCCCATATGTTGACATATAATCCCCAAAGTGATGGTTTTAGTAAGTGGGAGATAATTAGGTCATTAGGAAAGGACCCTTATGAATGGGATTACTGTCCTTACAAAAGAAGCCCCAGGGAACTGCCTTGTACCTTCTACCATGTGAAGACAGAGCTAGAAGGTGCCATCTATGAACCACAGTGGGACCTCATCAGACACTGCATCTGTTGCTGTCTTGGTCTCAAAACATTCCTTCCTCCACAGTTATGAAAAATAAATTTTTGTTTAGAAGCTACACAGTTTATAGTATTTTGTTATAGCATCCCAAATGAATTAAGACATGAACTTTTTGGTGAACAATACCTTTTTTTTGTTTGTATATTTGTTTTTGAGATGGGGGTTTCACTGAGCCTAAGCTGGTCTTAAACTCCTGGGCTCAAGTTATCCTCTTACTTCAGTCTCCTGGGTAGCTGGACTACAGGTGTGTGCTATCATACCTGGATTATTTTTTATTCAAAAATTTTCATTCTTTATAAGAAGGCCAACCTCAA